>NC_136068.1:20264572-20509572 GCF_964261635.1 Lissotriton helveticus | reverse complement strand
GTGCACTCCCAGTCATGCTCATGCCTTCTTGTGACGGCCTGCACTCCCATTTTCAATGCAATAGGTCTCGCGTAAATGCAAGTCCAATTGCATTGCCAATGCTTGTTTCCAGCCTGGGAGCCCTTTGCCGGCATTTTCAGCCCAAGCGCTATATGCTGACAGGCTTGAACTCCCTGTCTGCGGCGCGCCTGCGTCACTGCTCTGCAACGAGTTGATGTAACAGGGATGCTGGGTCAATGTTTAGCGTGCAGTTAGTGTATTCGTCGTACTAGTCCTCGTGCTTCCTTACATCGTGGACTGGTAGAAGAACGGCGACAGATGCCTATAACATGGCCAGTTGTTCCGGTGTCTTTAGTATGGGGCCGCGGGCGATGGAGAGAGCCCTGGGTGAGCGAAGCACACTCAGTTTTCGTGCGGAGGAATCGATCTGTCTTCTGCGGATGCCATGCTGCCATGTGCTGCTTTGTTTACAAAGAGGGAGATCAGGCTGCGAGTCTTGGGAAGCATGGGTGGGCCTGGAGCTTCTAAACCAAGAGACCGTCAAATTACTTTCTTCCACTGCATCTCGGTCAACCTGGACTAGTTTAGTCGACTCATGAATGTGAAGAACAGTTCAAGCAGCTGCAGAGAAGGAAGTGGGCCTCTGCAGGATAAGTATGCTGGCCCCATCAAAATCACAGACTCTCCGTTACCGCCACAGTTTTGTGGTCACTGATTCAACGTCTCTCCCATCTTCTTCTGACCATGCTACCACCAACCTTCTGAAGCAGATGCCATGTAACCCAGAAAGAAAAAATTAAAATAGTCATACATGCTTATACTCTGAAATAGAGCTGCAACAGAGCCATTATAGTGCTTTTGTGAATCCTTAAAAAGTGTCTGACATGGTCCCAACTCTGGTGTCTCACATCTACGTCCTCACTTGGGGGGTCATTAGGGTGGCGGGCAGGCAAAGTCCGCCCGCCATCCATTCATGGATTGGGACCACCCAATGTGGATGCGCCCGCCACACTGGCGGGTGCATCCTGCATTCCTGACATTGCGGCGGGCTGTGCTAATGTGGCTGGGGGTAAATGCAGAGCGGACTGTGGTTTTTAGCAGGCGGAACACCACCGCCATATGGGCGGTGGCGATCTTCCCGCTAACCTAATGACCCTCTAAGCCTTTGTCTTGGAAACAACCTGCTATTCCTTACCACAGCCCCCACCCCATGTCCCGGCCCCTCCCGTTACGCAGGGTTTTACTCATAATCGCAGCTTTACTGGACCGCGACGCCATACTTACATGTGAATTTTCTGTGATGTAATATTGCTCCAGTACCATGCAACTGGTAATCAGGGTCTTTGTGGATTGAACCAAATACTGGACTTAAGCTGGTTTCTAAGAGCAAAGTGGGCTGTTACTGCATTGTGATATGGTGTTACTTAAAGAGGTGAGCCCTAATTTGGAGCAGGGATGGGGTGGCCCTCGTGGTTATATGGGTGTCCCTGTGGTCAAATATTCTCTCCTAAATAAAACTGATAGGAAGATTTAACAATCATTGTGAACTGGAGGAGGAGCAGGGCACCTTAGGTGATAGGTCACCGCTTGGTCTAATTGTCTCCTGTCCACACGCATTATGCGCAATATTTTATCATCAAGCAATGATTAATCAATATTTAATTATTAGGCAACGGTTAATCAATATTTAATCATCAATCAAGGCTTAATACATATTTAATCAAGCAATGATTAGTCAATATTTTATCAACAAGCAATGATTAATGCATACTTCATCATTAAGCAATGATTAGTCAATATATGATCATAAAGCAATGATTAATCCATATTTCAGCATCAAGCACATATTAATCCATATTTCATCATTACGCAATGCTTAATCAATATCTGTTCATCAAGCAATGAGTAATTAGCATTTTATTATCAAGCACTGATGAATCCATACTTCATCATCAAGCAATGATTAATCAATATTTAATTATCAAGCAATGATTAATCCATACTTCTTCATCAAGCAATGATTAATCAACATTTGATCATCAAGCAATGATTAATCAATATTTGATCATCAACAGTGATTAATCAATATTTCCTCATCAAGCAACAATTACTCCATATTTCATCATCAAGCTTTAAATCCACTGAAAGTGTGAAGCGGGAACTGAGCACTGTCCAGCCAACAAGATTGTATTGTATTGTATTGTATATTGGATTTGTATAGCGCCATATCACCCAGGGGTCTCTAAGCGCTTTGCAGAGGATGAGCACAGTAATTAATGGGGATAGAGTTAGATATTACCCCATGCCTCCTGAAACAGCACCGTGTTTAGCTTTTTCCTGAAAGGTAGTAGTCTTGTTTCCTTGCGCAGGCTCTCTGGCAATTTATTCCATGCACTGGGAATTGTGTAAGAGAAAGTGCGCCCTCCTAAAGAGGATAGTTTAAAACGCGGGCAGACCAACAGTGCAGCATCTGTAGATCGTAGATTCCTGCTGGGAGCGTATGGGACTAAACGTTCCTTAATATATTTTGGGGCGTGTCCGTACAGGGCTTTATGCGTAATGCATAAGCCCTTAAATTTGGCCCGCTGTTTCACCGGCAGCCAATGGAGTTTATGAAGGAGGGGGGTGGCATAGGTCCTCCTAGGTAGGTTGAAGATTAGCCTGGCGGCGTCATTCATGACTATCTGAAGTCTACTCTGCAATTTTTGATGGATGCCGACATACAAAACGTTGCCGTAGTCCAGACGTGCCAGGATGAGTGCTGATACTGCTCTCCTAAGCGTTTCTGTCGACAAGATAGGTGAGAGTTTGCGCAGTTGTCTCATTAAGCCTACACACGTGCCTACTACGGCTGAGACCTGGGCTGACATAGTGAGGTTGGCATCCACGATCAGACCTAGGCTTTTTACTGCTTCTGCTGGTACTGGGGAAGGCCCTAGTTCAGTGGGCCACGAGAGATCGTTCCAAGGGCTAGATGCCGTTGTGATCGCCAGTACCTCGGTCTTGTCCGGATTTATTTTTAAGTAGTTGGCCGTCATCCAGTTCACGGTAAATTTTAAGATGTTTTGCATTCTCTGGTATGCCATTGGACAGTTGTCAATTTGGATGATGATCTGCGTATCGTCGGCGTAGTTGTATATACTGCAGTCCATCTGATTTAGTATTGAGATAAGAGGTTGCAGGTAAGCATTAAATAAAAGGGGTGATAATGCTGAGCCCTGAGGGACTCCGCATGTGATACCTGCTGCCTCCGATACCAGGTCAGCTAATTGCACTCTCTGAACCCGTTCGCAAAGGAAAGAGGTCAGCCAGGCATGGGCGGTGCCCTGGATACCGAGATCCCACATCCGCGACAACAGTAGGTCATGCTTGACCGTATCAAATGCCGCGGAGAGGTCTAACAGCACCAGGGCACACGTTTTTTTTTTGTCTGCTCTAAGTCTCAGGTCGTCCAGCACGGAAAGCATGACCAATTCCGTGCTATGATGGGCCCTGAAACCGGCCTGGTTGGGTTCCAACAGGAAGTTGTTTTCAAGGTGGTGAGAGAGGGTGGGCAAGACATGTTGTTCCAAAATTTTTGCTAGGAACGGTAGTTGTGAAATGGGTCTGTAGTTTTTTAGGATCTTTATATCTGCCCCAGCCTTTTTCAGGAGGGGGATCAGCCGGGCTTCCTTAAAGTAGGAAGGAACCTGTCCAGTTGTGAGTGAGCTGTTCAAGAGTGATAGTATATCATCCTCCAACCCTGACCAGGCTTGTTTGTAGATCCTCGGAGGACACGGGTCCGCCGGTGAGCCTGACTTGACTCGGCCCATCACTGTTCTCATAGTTTCCTTGGTGAGTAAGGGTAATGAGATCAGGGGCTGGGTGACCGATGGGATGATTTTAGTAGTAGAATCCTCACAGTCCAGTCTGGGGGTGGTCTCGATTTCTGACAGGAGTTCGGCTATTTTGATGGTAAAGAAAGACTGAAATTTTTGGCAGTCTTCTTGGGCAAAGGATGGGGACTGTTCCTTCTTTTTTCTTAGTTCTGAAAGGACCTTGAAGATTTCTTTCGGGGGATTCGATGATGTCGCAATTCTGTCTTCATAAAACTCAGCTTTCCTGGCTCTAATAGCTTGTTTATAGCTGGTTAATTCCTTGGCATATAAAGCCCGAGTGTTGGAATCATAATCCCTGCGCCAGGCTCTCTCTGTCCGACGCAGGGAGCGCTTCAACAGCCTCAATGCTTCATTAAACCAGGCACTCCACACCACTTGGAGTCAAGCTAGCCGGGCTGAAGAGAGGTGTTACCTCGAAACCGGTCCGGTCCTCGGATGCTTGATTCCGGTCTGGGAGAGATATGGCTGTTGTAGTTCGGACTGGACTGTTCCCATGGGGCAACAGGGTCAGAGCTGATTTGCATAAAGCCATTATCTGACCCAGGGTGGTGTGGAGTGCAAAAAAACGATGGATTTGGGCCCAGATCTTTTGACTGGGGGAGTGTGTGACATTGATCCACATTCAGTCCATCACTTGTTGTTTTTTGTCATTAAACCAGGGAGCACCTTTACCCTTATCTCTGATTTTAACCTTTCGAGCTGGTGTCACCGCCTCAATGGCACTTTCCAGTTTTTTTGACAGTTTAAGACTGGCTGTCTCGGTGTCGTCCTCTGGTAGTCTATTAAAGTGAGACGGTAGTTTCTCTAGGGTGGAGATAAGTGTGTCAGAATTGATTGTGTTCCACCTTCTCACTACCTGCCACTCAGCAGTAGGTGGTGCACATTGCCCTGGGAATGCTATTCTACCCTGCAACAGGTGATGATCCGACCATATGCAGGGCGAGATAGTAATAGGGCTCATCATTGGAACTGATGTCCAGATCAGATCCAATGTTTTGCCTTTCTCATGTGTTGGACCGGCCACACTCTGGATTAGGTCTAGCGAGATCATGGCCTCTTCTAGCTGTTTAGACAAAGCGTCTTTAGGGGACTCCTCCCAGTGGAGATTAAAGTCTCCCATAACCATGAGACCCTCGTACCTTGTTCGTAGGTCATGGACCAATCCCAGAAAAGGCTCCATGAAGGCTGGGGGGGTCCTTGGGGGGCGGTAAACTAGGAGTATCACCAAGCAGTTGGTGGCCGAACAAAGCTTGACTCCCAGAATATCCGCACCCTCCAAACTTTCTGCACAGATGGTCTCGGTTTTAAATGATTTGTTATATAGAAGGGCGACACCCCCTCCCTTCCTACCATCTTTCCTATTATGAGTAATGGCGCTGAAGTTAGGCGGCAGTGCTGCCACTAAGTCGGGCATGGAAGATCACTTCTCACATATCTTGAATTCAAACTTAAAATCCTTCTCTTGAATATAACTCAGTTTTTAACCTGGCCTGATCCAATTCCTGAAAAAAAAAAAAATTTAGCAGCAAACACTGCAGCTACGGACTGCTTAGCAAGCACTGGCAAAGCCAATACACCTGCTATGGGAAGTGCTTGTATGAGCTTGTTGCCACCAGCCTACCTGAATAGATAATATAAGAGGCCAGTGGTGCTGGAACACTTTTCATAAGAGGGTGGGGGTAGTTGCTGTCATCAATGTTATATCACCGAAGTCATAGAGATTGGGGAAATTCCCAGCGGCACTCTAAAAACAGGTGTAGCAAATGTGCCATTCAGCAAGGGAGTGGTAAGGGTGTGGTATGTTGCCGGTGGTGCATTTTGGTGTATTTGTGAGGTAGTGCACTGTCATTTACAGAAAGTACATTTTGTGTTGAAATACATCTCACAAACTGTAACGTGTGGATACCCATTTTCAGCGGATATTTATCATCTGTGAATCACAATGCCAGGTGTCTTGATTTATTTTAATCCTATTGAAATATTTGATTCCATGATCACACTTCAGAATTACAAAACCATGTGCTTCATTTGTTCTTTCCTAATTGATGATATATTTTAAAGTATGGGTACAGTTTGTTTACAGGTATTTATGTTGTTGTGTGGTACGAAAAAACTGACATCCTACAGCCTTTCCTTTCCCCTCCTCTACCCAAGCATGATTGTCACCTAGGAAACTTTAACAAAATCCTCTCACTTTGCATTCAAATAAAAGACAAATTTGTCAGAAGACACAGCCAGACATCTGACCTCTGTCTTTCAATTCACAGCAAATGTGACAAAAAAAACACAAAGGGCCTGATTCACAGAACTAACTTAAGACAAAATCCTAAACTTACTACCATTTTGGTATTCACAGAAGGCACTTACTCATTTTGGTAGTCACAGAAGTTAGGAGTCCTAACTTTACTACTCCTAAACTGAGAAAAATCCTAACTCTAAGACTTTCGGTATTCACAGAAGGCATTTAGGAGTCCTAAAGTTAGGACTCCTAACATCTGTGAATACTGAGGTGAGTAAGTGCCTTCTGTGAATACCAAAATGGTAGTAAGTTTAGGATTTTGTCTTATGTTAGTTCTGTGAATTGGGCCCAAAATCTAAACGCATTTATACTGCTCATTCAATTTATTGGGGCAACTGAAGAGTCAGGCTTGAAAAAAGGAAATCTCAAGAAAATTACTCTGGACTCACACAGGCCAGAGCCTGCACCTAGACCAAGTAATGCAAAATCTGGGGAACACTCTGTTCTTTATGTCACTAGTGAATGGAAGATGGGATGGAATAGAGGTGTAATTTCCTACACCGATAAACCTTAATGTTAGCAACAACAGTTATATACTTTGAAACAGATGTAACACTGCCTTTGGGTGGGAGGTATTATTTGCCATTCCTGTGTTATTTCTGAGTCTATAATCCTATCTCATGCACCGGGCATGAGGCTTCACTGCTCACACTTCATGCCCCTGAGAACCAAGGCCCAGTTACTGATGTCCCCTCAGGACAATAAGGAGGAAACAGTTTCAGGGACATAAATCCTCACAAGGTGCTATACTTCATCCTGGGATTGTGTCCCTTGCTAGGCGGCGGTGCAATGTCTAACGGGCACCTCAACAAGAGCCCTGCAGTCAGATAAATTAAAGAAATAATTATTTTTACAACTCCTGATAGGACTTATACAGCACTTACTACCCCTATGTGGGGTGCTGAGGGGCTAGCCTGCAGGAGGAGCATGCTACACCGTGTGCGGGGTGTGGTTGGGAGAATGCTGTTGTTGTTTTGATCCTATGTGCGAAGTGTTTCCATGTTGTGCGTGATGACCACCGAGGTTCGGTTATTGTGTTACTGGACTCAGCGCTTAGCAGTGCGTTGGATGATGAAGTGTAAGAGACAGATGCACAGTTATATTGTTTTCAAGTGTAATTTACAAACGCACAGTTTTGTGGTTTTCAGCACGCTGGCAGCTTGGTAAGCTCTTCAGGTTCCTTTATGGCATTTCGTATTATATATTCAGCTTAGCTGGTTACTGCACTCGGTTGTCCAAGCTAGGATTTTGTGTATAGTTGTGGCCCTGAGCTGGCTCGTTTGGAGGGAGAGAGAATCAGAGACCTCTCCAGGGATGGGAATTTTTATTATCATCCCATATCTGAGTGTCTTTGTGAGATCTAAAGATGCAATCAGAGTGTATAGATATTTGGACCTTGCAGTGAATGGACTATGTCAGAGTCCTCCGAAAGTGTCCAGTGAAGTGTGACAGATCCCTTCAGTTATACCATGTATGTTCATTTGGTGATGTTTAGTTTTTGGCTGTGCAGTGCTGGTGATGGACAACCCTGATAGCAGATATGTCTGATGTAAATTTAATTGGTATAAGTTACAATTAGTTGCTGACCGCTGCATCATATCGTTTTAGTATTGTTGTGGGTCATATAAGTTATATATGGAAGTACATGACTATATAATGCCCCAGCGGTGAGTTGGTCAGCCCTTTTTTGCCTACTTGTGTAATGAAAGCCTTTTGCTGTTTGGGTTAGTTGAGTTGGTTGCAAGTCGTGGGTTGTAAGCTGGGAGCTGCGCTTGATTATATGATTCTCTCTTGGCTCCGTTGTCTGTCCGTAGGTGGTGCATTTATCTGGGAAGTAGCCAAGTTGACAACTGACTTCTGAAGTGGATATGCTCCTGGGTGCTTCTAATGCTAGTTGGCAGTCAGTTCCAGAACCTGGGAGCTTGTACTGAGAAAACGGTGCCTACTACATAGTTCTTTTGCTAAGGTGGTACGATGATAAGGGGTGCAAGCCTGGAGCGCAGTGTTCTGTTTGGTTGTGCGCTTAAATTGAACTTGTAGGTATATCAGTCATTTGCCTTAGGAGTCTCTGTGTCCAATGCAGAGTGCCTTGAGCATTGCCCTTCTAGCTATAGGTAGCCAGTGAAGCAATTACAGGACCGGGGTCATACACTCTCTTGGGTGAAGGCAGAGAACAAGCCTTTCAGCAGCATTTTGGATGAGTTGGGCTTTGTCTACAATGAATGCGAGTGCGTCAAGCATAGTCAAGCTTGGAGATTGATACAAGTATGAGGATGGCTTGCAGTTTATGTTGGCATACAAGGTATGGTGTTTTCATTTTGTGAACTGCATTCTTTGCGACGTTGATAGCATGTGGTATCAAGGATAAGTCTAAATCCATGGCTACTTCTAGGTTTTTAACTTCTCTTGATCTTTTCGAAGGTGCTCAGGCCATATGGCGGTAGCCTGGTGGTTTTGCCCTTGTCCACATGTCATAATCTAATTTGTGGAATTGAGCTTTAGATTGTTCTATATCCCCGAAGAGTTTATTGTTCGAAGGCTGTAATCAGGTTTTGAGTTGTAGAGGTCTTTGGGGCTATCCATTTTTAAAATTATTTGGGTGTCATCTCCCTAGCTGAAACATGTGAGGTTGTAAGATTTAGTGAGGGGGGTTAGGTACATGTTGAATAATAGAGGGGATTTGATGGAGCCCTGAGGAACTCCACAGTGCTGTGTGTGAAGAGGTGACATCAAAGGGGGTAGGTAGACTACACTTTGTCAGTCTATTACATACGAAGCAATCAACATTAAAGAATGTTCTTGGATTCCATTATTGTGAAGCCTTTGCAGAAGGGTGTGGTGGTGGGCAGCTTCAGAAGCAGCAGATACATCCAGAAGTAATAAGGTAGCCACTCCCTTTTGGCCACTGTCAGTTTTAGATCATTCCCAGATGGATATAAAGGCTGATTAGATGCCTCTGCCTGGTAAGAACTGACTGTTGGTCTGACAGTAAGCCATAATGTTCTGTAAAATTTGAGAATTAAGTAAACACTCCTAAGAATGATCCTTTTAATATGAGCCTGCAATTTGCTGGATCTGATGGGTCAACGTTTTTCTGTTTGAGGAGAGGTCTGATGTAGGAGGATTTGAGCTCAGGTGGGAATGAACCTTGTTGAGGGACGTGTTGAGTAGGCATCTGGCTACCTCTGCTGCACAGGTCGAGCAACGGATATCTTTAAAGACTCTTGGTGGTGTTAGATCTGATTGCGATCCTGATGGTTTGACTGCAATAAAAATTCAGAGGAATTCTATTTGTAACAGGGTGTGAAAGTATGCCTTGAGGGATGGTTACTGTTGTCTCTTTCTGTAGTGGTTATGTTGCATATTACTGTGGTGTTGTCTGTGTTCTCCTTCAAGTAATTTTCAATCTTCATCATTTGTGTTAGATCAATTCATTGGTGATTAGGCCACTGAAGCCTTGTGATCATGGTGTTTCTATGTTTAGGCACCCTAGATTGTGGACGTCAATTAGATGTTTATTTCCTTACAGTTATGCTCGTGGAGAAGTGCTGTGTTTTTGTGGTTTGATGGCTCTCTTATAGGCTCTGGCATAGTGCCGCAGCATGCTTTTGTCTGCTTTATTGCTTGATTTTCTCTATTTGTGTTGCGGTATGTTCAGTTGTGTTTCATTCTTTTGATATTGTCATTACCTCACAGTCTGTTCCTTTTGTTGTCAATTTTGGATTTGGTGTTTGTTGGTATATGTTTGTCCTGAGCAGTGGAGACCCAGTTGTAGAAGGTGTGCATGTTTTTTGATTGCATGTTTCTCTGTGTTTTTACAAGGTGGGTGTTGAGTTCCTGCTAACATTTTTCTTCATGCTGCTGGCAGCCGATCAGAGCTCTTGCACCGGAGCCAAATGGGTCAATGGTAAAAAAGCTTCGTAGTCTAATCAGAACACCCTGTTTCTCAAAATTGTGTTTGAGGGACTCTTATGAGAGTCTCTTGAATCCAACCATCCTGAAATAAAAATATTTTTGAGACTTATTATCTCAAAAACTACTGCACGGATATACACCAAATCACACAAAGCACTCTTTCTGGACCAAGGTCCAGCTTCCTGCCAAATTAGGTGTCATTCCGTTTTGCAATTTTTGCGCTAGCACTGTTAAAAAAAGTCTACGGTAAATGAATGGAGATTTTGGATTTTGGGACCTCATTTTTTTGGGTCTTCACTTGATGGATCACTCTGAAACTTTCTGTGCACAAAATGCAACAACCAGAAAAACGTTTTGTAAAATTTTGTGGATGTTCACCAAACAGCAACCAAAGTTATTTGCAACACAAGAAATAAATTTCCTGTCGAAACGCCAAACTAACTATAACTACCCAGTGGCAACTGTAACTGGGTAATATATATATTTTTTTCTCACTGAGTTTATGAAATTTTTTTAAAGGTAAAGTAAGAACGTATTACAATTTCTAACTATGATATCACTTTAACCTGAGTTTTTTTCAGTAAATTTCTATGGGTTTTTTAACGTAAAGTTCTATGATATTACCATATGTAAAGCTGACCCCACACCACGAATGGCCTTCCACCGTGTGTGACATATGGTTGGCAGCATGCCCCATCCACCTTCACCCCTCTTGCAGGCAGTTAAAGACACAAGGGGCTGGCTACAGGGCCTAGACTACCTCCAACAGTGGAATGAGATTGCCCATAAGAAGCCAATGCAGATACTCAGACCCAACCCAGTTATTTAATATTTTTCTCTCGTGGGCATTTTGGGGGTGTCTTACAGGAACTTGCGAGGCCCCTGCTTGCCTATAGGACGCCTGTGGCCATGCTAGCTCCCGCAAGACTCCTGTGGGATTGCAAAGCCATAAAATTGTGTTTTTTTTTAGATTTGGGCCCACATACTCCTACCCTTTCCCCTTTATACCTTATTAATTATTAGTTTTCAGCAGAGGGGAACCGAGTACTTAAGTACTATAATGATGGCCGCAACATTTCTCTTAATGTTGCGGCCAGATAATCAGAGTGTTCATTCTCACAGGACGTGCGGGAGCCTGTTTCTCCCGTAGGAGCAAGACAACCAATGGGGAAAAAAGCACTCAACCAATCACATGGCTCCATTTCAAATGTTCATGAATGCACGACTTACTGGAGAATTTCGCAAACCCAACCATACAAATATTTTACAGCTTTATTTCTCCAAAATTCCTGAACAGATTTACAGCAGTACAGAAAATATATGGTTTCTAGGCCATGATCTAACTTCCTGCAGCATTTGTTGTAATTCCGTTCAGCCGTTTGGGCTGCAGACCTTTCAAAAACAGTCTATGAAAAATGCATGGAGATTTTTCTAAAAAGAGTGCTTTTTTTGGAAAGTTTCATGAAGACTCATCGCCCGGCACCAAAATTATTAGGAAACCAAAAAAATGCATCTCCTCTGGAAGCATAATCCTAACTATACCTATCTTGTGGCAACCACCACCGGGTAATAGTTAGGTAATTATAGTTTGGTCAGACTTTCCATAGTAAAAGGATTGTTTTTGTTTCTTTAATAACTTTGACACCATTTGATGAATCTGAACAAAGAATTCCAAAAGAAAGTACATCTACTTTGGCTCCTGCATAGAACGTTTTCATCCACTATGTTAAGTGGGGGCCAGGAAAGAGAAGAGTCCCAAAAGTGGGATTTCTCATGTTAATTCTAACAGGACATTTTGCACTCCCGTAAAGAAAGAATGGCTGAATGGAGCTACACCAAATTAGCAAAGAGTTCAAACTATTCAGAAAGAGTGCTGTTTGTAATTTGGTGTTAATTCGTTCAGCCGTTTTAGAGAGATTAGTGTTTAAAAAGGTATTTCGGGTGGGTATGAAAAGCTGGTAAAAAGTTAGAGATATCTAGACTGATGTACTTTGAATGGTCTATGTAAGGTGGATGGGTGGGTCCTGATTGGCCAGTTACAACATGGAGAATATGTTGAGTCCTGATTAAAAAAACATCAATTGTCACGCAAGAGGGCAGGGTGGGCACACCCTGAGCCCCATGGTCATGTGAGACTGAGAGGACCCCTTCTAAAGACATTTTTTATTTAAACAACGTTATCACGGGTAACGCGATACCATGTCTTGTACCACAGTACCCACCACGGGACCCTTTGTGGTGTTGTGGTACCGGTACTGCTGAACCAGGTTCTGGCACCGTAGTAACTACAACCCATTTATTTATTTTGATTTTGATTTCCGCTGTACCCCTGAGGGGGGATGGCCAAAGGTTTCTTTATAATGACATTATCGTTAGATGTTGAAATGAAGTAAGACCTAATGTTTAAAAATAGAAAACACTGAGATTGGCCAGTTATAGTTTAGATATCATCAGTGTGTCATCAGTGGTGTCATTTGAGATGTAATATGTGAGGTCATAAGCGGTGCATGATAGGGGTGTAACTTCTCGTTAGTTCCATGAACTATAATTGGTGATTTTCGGTGTTTTTGGGAGGTTTTAATTAAAACATCGGGACATATTACCAACGATTAGCGATATTTATCGCTAACGATGCTTAGCAACGAATTTTTTAACGCTAAGCATCGCCGGAAATTATCGCTGAGATAACTTGCTATTAGCAAGGTTTATCTCAGAAGTGATAAAAATCCTCGCGCTAACTGCCAATTGAGAGATTATCGCTGGAAAACCAACGATAATCTCTCGAAGTTTGGCGTTATCTTGATGATAGGGGCACACAAACTTAGCCATGATATCCACCTTCCATAGGATATCATGGCTAAGTCAGGAAAATACCAGGTGTAAAAAAAGCAGTGCTAACCGCGGTTAGCGCTACTTTTTTTTTTATCACTAACAGGGTTAGCGAAATCCTTGATAAAAGGAGAAATGTCGCTTAACAACATTTCTCCTATTATTTTTCTCTGGAACGCCCCCTTTGCATCTCATTAGAGATGCAAGCGGAAGCGTAGAGAACAAGGGTGCTAACATGCGAATTTGGGTGTTAGCACCCTGTTGCTGATAGGGAGATAATTTTATCTCCACTTTCTTGACTTTTAAATCCAAAAAAGCGGAGATAAATCCCTTGATAATATGCCCCATCATTTCTTATTTCATTTCAACAACTGACTATAAGATAACCCATTCCAAATATTATGCCTCTTTTTTTTCTGAGAAAATCAAGATAGGAGGCCTTTTCCACACCTGAAAAATACAAAAATACCCTACCTCGGGAGTAATTACTAGTGCAGCCAAGAGACAGTCACAATTTAATAGACCTAATAAAACCTGAGAACCTGTTGTTCGCGATTATTGGAAATGATAAATGGCACTTATTTCGAGTTTTTGGAGCATAACATGCAGGTTTGGTGTTTATTGCATAAAACGTCGCATGCCACAATAAAATCCGCACTCTGGATTCCCCTGTTAATTCCTGCAGGTTTGATGTACTGATATTTAGCAAAGGGTGAAGACTTTATTGTGCTCCACAATTACCAGCTGTGGTGAACCATGGACAACTTGGAGTTTCAACCTCTGCAAAGAGGGTTTTTCTTCGGGTTTCCAACAATTCTGCCGATTCATAATTCTAGTAAACAATAATGGGGTAACCCTGTGTCCCTCAGAATCTGGGTTTGAATATGCAAAATCATCAATGGTTCTGTCAGGGATAAAACTATTCCTTTGCAGACAGCAGATCAATCAAAGAATAATATATAAAGCAATTATTCTTTGATTGATCTGCTGTCGTCAAAGGAATAGTCGTATCCCTGACAGAACCATTGCATTCATAATTCTAGGCCCCTGGGGTAAGGAATGTGACAGGTATTGTTTTGAGATTTGTTGTGTGATTGTTAAGCAACATAAGAAACAAAAACTTGATAAGTGGAATGTGTGAATTCATCTCAGGTAATTTATTGAAGTATTTTTGCCCACCATGCAACCTCAGACAGGAACCAGCCATATGCAGGACACCCCCACGCCGCACGGCCCTCCAGCTGTAGGCGCCCCCTCGCTGCTGCCCCCATCTGTGCCTCATTGTATTTCGTTTGTATTTCCCCCATCTGTGCCTCATTGTATTTCGTTTGTATTTCCGCCTTCTGTGCCTTCATTGTACTTCGTTTTTTTTACCTCCCCCATCTGTGCCTTCATCCCTGTTTCACAGTAGTGTTGGGCTCGTAGTGTTTCTCAGCGATTCTGCCGGTATTGTTCCCCTGTTGTGACCCCCCCTCCGCCCCCCGCTTCCCGCCGCTGCTCCCTCGCGGCCATGCCCCCTTTTATTTCTGAGTCCCCGTTGGCCGCCCCGCTCCCGCCTCCCAGCTGCTCCTCCCTCCCACTTGGCCCTATATAGAGCCCGCACGGCGCAGGTGAGTGTGCCTTGACCTCAGGACACCCCCACACCGCACGGCCCTCCAGCTGTAGGCGCCCCCTTGCTGCTGCTCGCTCTCCCTTATGCCGCTGCCCCCATCTGTGCCTCATTGTATTTCGTTTGTATTTCCCCATCTGTGCCTCATTGTATTTCATTTGTATTTCCCCCATCTGTGCCTCATTGTATTTCGTTTGTATTTCCCCCTTCTGTGCCTTCATTGTACTTCGTTTTTTTTACCTCCCCCATCTGTGCCTTCATCCCTGTTTCACAGTAGTATTGGACTTGTAGTGTTTCTCAGCGATTCTGCCGGTATTGTTCCCCTGTTTCGACCCCCCCTCCGCCCCGCGCTTCCCGCCGCTGCCCCCTCGCGGCCCCGGCCCCTTTTTATTTCTGTGTCTCCGTTGGCCGCCCCGCTCCCGCCTCCCAGCTGCTCCTCCCTCCCACTTCGACTTATATGGAGCCAGCGCATACGCGCAGCGGTCACGCGCCGCGGTCACCCGCAGCGGGCGCGCCGATTGTGCACCAAAGGCAAGCCAAAGGCAAGCCCGTCTACGCCTGTCCGCGCCTGGACCGTGCCCAGCACCAGGACCCCTGGTCCATGTCAACGCCAACCCTCCCGACGGACCTACGACGCCGCCACCCTCCACGCACTCAACGCGGCCGGAACGCCGCCTGCTACCGAGCCACCCCGAAATGCACCCACGGACCCTTCACCTGCCAAGCCTGCAAGTTCACCTGCCTCCGGACATGTACCGCACCCGACAAGCCGAAAACCAGCAGCAACCACCTCAAGTGCATCTTGCTAAACACCCGCTCCATCCACAGGCACGCCGGCGAACTCTGGAACCTGCTCAACACTACATCACCGGACGTCGCCTTCCTCATAGAAACCTCGATGAACGCTTCCTCACCGCCTGACATCATCATAGCCATCCCGGACGGATACAAAATCACCCGGAAGGACCGTGTAAACCAGACTGGAGGATGCATCGCCATCGTACACAAGAACACCATCCACATCACGACCAACCCCGACGACACCTTCACCGCCGCCGAACAACTCCACTTCCAGATCCACACCGACCCCAAGACCACCCTCAGAGGCACCCTCATCTACAGACCCCCGGGACTACAGACACAATTCAGCGAAGACATCGCAGACTTCATCACCCCGCACGCCCTCCCCTCCGCTGACTACATCCTCCTAGGAGACCTCAACTTCCACCTGGAGAACAACAAGGACAGCAACACCACCACCCTGCTGGTCAACCTCGCCAACCTCGGACTCAAGCAACTGGTGAACACCCCCACCCATTACGCTGGCCACACGCTTGATCCCGTCTTCTCCTCCAGCAAGCACATCTCTTTCAGCCACTCCACCTTACTCGACTGGACTGACCACAGCTGCATCCACTTCAGCTTCAGAAGAACAACGACCCACCACCACCACCCACAACAGATTCCTCGAAGGAGCTGGAGCAAGATCACCACCGACCAGCTCACCACCGACCAGCTCACCACCTCCCTCCGCCAGAACCCGCCCACCAGCACAACGGACCCTAACGAAGCAGCCAGCAACCTCACACAGTAGCTCACCAACTGCGCAAATGACCTCGCACCACTGACGAACCCTCCCAGCAGACCCGGTAGCAAGAAAACCTCCTGGTTCACCGACGAACTCAAGAACTCCAAGAAGAACTGCCGCACCCTTGAGAAAGCCTGGCGTCATGACCAGACCACAGACAACATGACTGCCCTCAAGCACGCCACCCGCAAACACCACCAGCTGATCCGCACCACCAAGAAGACAGCATTCACAGAACGACTGGACAACAACGCCCACAACAGCAAGGAACTCTTCGGCATCGTCAAAGAGCTCTCCAACCCCAGCGCCGGAAACAACAACATCACCCCCTCGCAAGACCTCTGCGACTCACTCGCCTCTTTCTTCCACCGCAAGACCGCCGATATACACAACAGCTTTGTCGCACCTACCACGCACCCAAACACCAAACCAACGCCCCCACCACCATCCTCTGTGCCTGGACCCCGATCAGCACCGAAGACACCACCCGCACGATGAGCACCATCCACTCCGGATCACCAACAGACCCCTGCCCCCACCACGTCTTCAACAGCGGACCCCACCGACCTCAAGAACTACTGCCCCATCTCGCTCCTCCCTTTTCCCGCCAAAGTTATCAAGAAGACCGTCAACAGACAGCTTGCCGCCTTCCTCGAGACGAACGGATCCCTCGACCCCTCGCAGTCCGGGTTCCGAGCCAACCACAGCACCGAGACCGCCCTCATCGCAGCCACTGACGGCATCAGATCCCTGCTCGACAACGGGGAAACAGTGGCCCTCATCCTCCTGGACCTCTCTGCAGCGTTCGACACTGTCTGCCACCGCACCCTAGTGCAGTGCCTCAGCAACATCGGAGTCCAAGAGAAGGCACTGGAGTGGATCATCTCGTTCCTCGCCGGAAGAACCCAGAGATTCCGCCTCCCCCCATTCAGATCAGAGGCCACCGAAGTCATCTACGGTGTACCACAAGAATCATCACTCAGCCCAACCTTCTTCAACGTCTACATGAGCCCTCTCGCAGCCATTGCACGCAAACACAACCTCAACATCATCTCCTACACCGACGACACCCAGCTGATCCTATCCCTCACCAACTACCCCACCACCGCCAGAACCAGCCTACACGAAGTGATGAAAGACGTCGCCGAGTGGATGAAGAACAGCCACCAGAAACTGAACTCAGACAAGACGGAAGTCCTCATCCTGGGATCATCGCCCTCCACCTGGGATGACTCCTGGTGGCCGCCTGCCCTGGGCAATGCACCCAAACCAACGGACCACGCACGCAACCTGGGCGTCATCCTGGACTCCTCCCTCGTGATGACCAAGCAAGTGAACGAAGTCTCATCATCCTGCTTTAACACCCTGCGCATGCTCCGAAGATCTTCCGATGGATCCCCACCGAAACCAGGAAGACGGTCACCCAGGCCCTCGACACCAGCCGTCTGGATTACGGAAACACCCTCTACGCTAGAACCACGGGCAAACTCCAGAAAAGACTCCAGCGCATCCAGAACGCCTCAGCACGGCTCATCCTGGACATCCCGTGCCGCAGCCATATCTCCCCCCACCTGAAAGACCTGCACTGGCTCCCCGTCAACAAGAGGATCACGTTCAGACTCCTCACCCACGCACACAAGGCTCTCCACGACTTGGGCCCGAAGTACCTCAACAGCCACCACACCTTCTACACACCCACCCGCCAGCTCTGATCCGCCAGCCTCGCCCTCGCCTCCGTCTCAAGAATTTGGAAATCCACCATCGGAGGAAGATCCTTCTCCTACCTGGCAGCCAAGACATGGAACTCCCTCCCCACTCACCTACGGCTGACCCAAGTTCACCTCTCCTTCAGGAAACTACTCAAGACCTGGCTGTTCGAGCAGTAGCGACCCCCCCCCCCCTCAGCTCCTTGAGACCCTTACGGGTGAGTAGCGCGCTATACACATTTCTATGATTGATTGACTGATGATGATGCAAATCAGCAAATAGGTACAGTCCGTCCGGAAAGGCCAAGCCAGGTCCCCTCTGAACCAAAATACAAGCAGCACCAAACCAGCTCTATTTGGGCCTCTTCAGCCGGGTGCTGCTTGGTTCCAGAGGAGCAGTGATCATAGTGCCCATTGGGTAGTGGTCATAGGGCCATGTGCATTGCGCAGTGATCATGAGGCCCTGTACATCACGCAGAGGTCATTGGGCCATGGGCATCGCACTGAGTAAAAGAAGAAAGTGATGGCTGGACCTCTTGAGTCAATCTCAACCTCTGGCAATTTCTTGGGGTTGGAATCAAGGTCATCTTTGTGTGCCCACTAGGGGCAATCAGAGATATCTTGGCACTAGGACCAATACAAGGAGAGGGAGGCAAACAGGAGTGAAGAGCAGAGGAAGATGCTAGGACAGCTGGCTGAAGGCTAGATAGATGATATGTTCTTGGTAGGGCGGGGAGGGGGGTGTTTCAGAGCTCCTGAGAAGAGAGAGTAGATGCTGAGAGTTTGGGATCACATTTCTTAGAAAGCTGTAATGACGAAAGGGCTGACAGAGAGGAGATTGTTCTTCCACATACAACACTCTGTGAATAAGGCAGGGAGTTTTGAAGAGTTTCATTGGACACCAGAGGAGATGGTACTTACCAGGTGTGGTAAATGTCACACCTTAGTGTGACCAACCTCTAATTGATGCGTACATCACTCCTTGTCTCAGCTCATAGTAGCAACACTGGTGAAAACCTAGTGGTACAGCAGTGCATAATCTGTACTGGTGCTAGCTGGTGTGGCACCAGCGCTAATCTATGGAGGATTATTGCCCATTATGTGACTTAGACCCAGGACAAGAGAGAGAGAGTCAGAAAAGGGAGAAAGAAGGATGAAAATTACCCATCAAGATGAGGGTAAGGAAGCAGGAAGTGTAGGGTGGTAGAAGAAAGAGGCAATGAGGCAGCAGCTACATGCAGGAAACGTCTCCAACAAAAGAGGTTTAAAAAAAGGCACTGTGACCAGGAAAAAAGGGTCATGGAGTCTACGTCAAAAAGTAATGGGTTAGAATATGCACCACTTCTGTCCTGACAGTGGATTACCAGGTCCCCTCTGGTCATCCACTTGGTTCCTTGCACCCTGGGATCACACCCTCCTCCCCTCTGTGGACACGCGCTCTACACCCGCAGGCTGGCTATGTTGAGGTCCATCATCCCCTGTGACAACCAGGTGTTGACGTCACGTTTCACAGCACTGTAATGATGTCTCTCTTCGGTGTTTTTTTTCAGCCTGGGTGACGTCAGTCTGGGTGACGTCATTGTTCCAGTGCACGGCGGCGCAGCTGTCAATCACTCCAGATGTGGTGACTGCGGCGGTGGGAGACATCGTCACCCTGTCTCTGCGGTACGAGGGGGGCTTCCGGTACTGTAACTGGTACAGGAGCGGAGGGACAGACGCAAAGGACCAAATCCTCGGATTGGATGGCAGCGATCGTACCTACGGTCTTAAATACACTGACAGGGAGGCAGCGCTCCCGGACGGGTCTCTGCGGATCACAGATGTGCAGACGAATTACACTGGAAACTACACCGTGCAAATGACAGTGGACTCGAGGGGGCTACAGGAGGCGACAGCACAGCTCAGGGTGTACGGTAAGTTAAATGTATTTTTTTCTCACATCTGGATTATTAGACTGTTTTCCAGGCCTGATAGTGGGGGAGGTATTTCTGACAAAAAACTTTCTTATATCACCTTCAACACCACTTATGATGGTTGCACAGAGACCTAGGGGCACATTTACAATAAGTGGCGCATCCCTGCATATCAGCAGGGATGCGCCACTTATTGTGCGCCATGCCTCCGCCACCATGGATGCGCCGCATTTACAAAAACGGCACAGATGCGTGATGCATCTGTGCCGTAAAAGTGACGCATTACTGGAGTTTGGTCGCAAGCGCGACGCAGCTCCAGCAATGCTCTGGGGGACCCTATCTTTACAATGCTGAGTCAATCCTTACGACGGCTTCAAGCAGGCACAGGGTTTTGACGCAGCATGGGCCCAAAAGTGACTTGGTGAGATCTTGTAGATTTCACTCAGACACTTTTGGAAGACGTTCCTGCGCTGGAACGCCCCTCCCTGCGCAGGAACGCCTCCTTCTGGCGCAGGGCTTAACAACATGACGCATCTGGGAGATGCGTCACGTTGTAAATACCGCGCACCATGGCGCATCTTTTGCGCCACCGCTGCGTCACAAAAGTGACGCAACAGCGGCGTAAAAAACACGCAAGGGGCTTGTAAATCTGCCCCCTAGTCTCAATGTACAGAGGGCTCAGAGCCGGGCCGGTGCATGCCACCTTTGTGTTCATTGTCACTCTCCTTTGCTTGCTTCTTATTAATAACCTGCTGAAAACTTGTCCAACCTCCAGTTCATGCCCTCATTACTTGTGTCCTTGCACTGTTTTTTTTTCAGGCACTACTTTTTGTTTTTTATTTAAGCACTCCACCAGAGTGCATATGTTTTCCAGCTGTTCCACCCCAGCTCCATGATCCATGCTACTCTCTCTCACCCATGTGCTTCTCCAACACGCACCTCCATCCTGCACTCACTCTTGAGTGCTTCTCCTCCTACTCTTTCTTCTCCCTCTACTCTTTCTTCTCCCTCTACTCTTTCTTCTCCCTCTACTCATTCTTCTCCCACTACTCTTTCTTCTCCCTTACTCGGACAAGACGGAAGTCCTCATTCTGGGACCCTCACCCTCCGCCTGGGACGACTCCTGGTGGCCCCCCGCCCTGGGCAGCGCACCCAAACCAACAGACCACGCACGCAACCTGGGCTTCATCCTGGACTCCTCCCTCTCCATAACCAGACAAGTCAACGCCGTCTCCTCTTCGTGCTTCAACGTCCTGCGCATGCTACGTAAGATCTTCCGGTGGATCCCCACCGAGACCAGGAAGATGGTCACCCAGGCCCTTGTCACCAGCCGTCTGGACTACGGCAACTCCCTCTACGCCGGAACCACCACCAAACTCCAGAAAAGACTCCAGCGGATCCAGAACGCCTCAGCACGACTCATCCTGGACATCCCCCGTCGCAGCCATATCTCCGGACACCTGAGAGACCTGCACTGGCTCCCGGTCAACAAAAGAATCACCTTCCGTCTCCTCACCCACGCACACAAAGCCCTGCACAACCAAGGACCAGCATACCTTAACAGCCGCCTCAACTTCTACGCTCCCACACGCCTGCTCCGATCGACCAGCCACGCCCTCGCCGCCGTCCCCCGGATCCGAAGAGCCACCACAGGAGGAAGGTCCCTCTCCTACCTGGCCGCCAAGACTTGGAACTCCCTCCCGACCCACCTCCGCCTGACCCAGGACCACCTCGCCTTCAGGAAACAGCTCAAGACCTGGCTGTTTGAGCAGTAGCAGACCCCCCCCCCCCCAGCGCCTTGAGACCCTCCGGGTGAGTAGTGCGCTATATAAATGCATTGATTGATTGATTGATTGACTCTTTCTTTTCCCTTTACTCTTTCTTCTCCCTTTACTCTTTCTTCTCCCTCTACTCTTTCTTCTCCCTCTACTGTTTCTTCTCCCCCTACTGTTTCTTCTCCCTCTACTCTTTCTTCTCCCTCTACTCTTTCTTCTCCCCCTACTGTTTCTTCTCCCTCTACTCTTTCTTTTCCCTTTACTCTTTCTTCTCCCTCTACTCTTTCTTCTCCCCCTACTGTTTCTTCTCCCTCTACTCTTTCTTCTCCCTCTACTCTTTCTTCTCCCTCTACTCTTTCTTTTCCCTTTACTCTTTCTTCTCCCTCTACTCTTTCTTCTCCCCCTACTGTTTCTTCTCCCTCTACTATTTCTACTCCCTCTACTCTTTCTTCTCCCTCTACTCTTTCTTTTCCCTTTACTCTTTTTTCTCCCTCTACTCTTTCTTCTCCCTCTAGTGTTTCTTCTCCCTCTACTCTTTCTTTTCCCTTTACTCTTTCTTCTCCCTCTATTATTTCTTCTACCCCTACTGTTTCTTCTCCCTCTACTCTTTCTTCTCCCTCTACTCTTTCTTCTTCCTCTACTGTTTCTTCTCCCTCTACTGTTTCATCTCCCTCTACTGTTTCTTCTCCCTCTACTCTTTCTTCTCCCCCGACTGTTTCTTCTCCCTCTACTGTTTCTTCTCCCTCTACTCTTTCTTCTCCCTCTACTCTTTCTTCTCCCCCTACTGTTTCTTCTCCCTCTACTGTTTCTTCTCCCTCTACTCTTTCTTCTCCTTCTACTCTTTCTTTTCCCTTTACTCTTTCTTCTCCCTCTACTCTTTCTTCTCCCTCTCCTGTTTCTTCTCCCTCTACTCTTTCTTCTCCCTCTACTCTTTCTTCTCCCTCTACTCTTTCTTCTCCCTCTACTCTTTCTTTTCCCTTTACTCTTTCTTCTCCCTCTACTCTTTCTTCTCCCTCTACTCTTTCTTCTCCCCCTACTGTTTCTTCTCCCTCTACTCTTTCTTCTCCCTCTACTCTTTCTTCTCCATCCACTCCTTCTTTTCCCTTTACTCTTTCTTCTCCCTCTACTCTTTCTTCTCCCTCTACTTTTTCTTCTCCCTCTACTCTTTCTTCTCCCCCTACTGTTTCTTCTCCCTTTACTGTTTCTTCTCCCTCACCATAGCTGCCCCCTCTCTACCTATCAAGCGGGCATTCCATGAGTGATACCTATCAATAGATTGGTTTTGATAGAAAGAATACATTTTATTTGATCACTCAAAACTTGGAATCTCAATACAACAAACTCATTCAACTTCATAAACATACACATGCAGAATTAAAGAGGTGTTCCAAACGACACAACAGTGCAGTGACAGTGAGGTAGGTGAGTAAAAGGTGCGCTTGCGCTATATAATATATACATAACTAGTGTCTGTGGAGGATGCACAGTTGTTTGTTCTAGACTCTGACAGAGAGTTGCAGGCTCCATAATTACACAAACGTTACAATGCACTATTATTGTGTCAATGTTTCGACCCCTTGAGGTTATTTGTACTGGGTCATCATCAGGATGAAGAATGGGAAACACCTATAAAGAGGAAACCACATGTCAGTGGATTTAGGCTAATTTGTATGTATTGTACATTAAAAAGGGGAGGAGCAAACCCACCCATTAGGCAAAAATCATGCAGAAAATGATCAGGACTTTATCCACAAATCATAGCTTTTGAAATGTAGATATGAAAAAAAAAATAATCACTGACTGGACTCCGTTAGGGATATAACCCTAGTTATAATAACCCAGTGTGGTGCATGACTCCCCTACAAAAGTTAACTGAAGTCACTACGAATATTGGGAGACTCAATGGGGCAGGATTCAGCCAAGGTCCATAGACTGCAACGTGATTGGCAGTCTCGTAAAACATTGGCTGGGGGTACTAGGAAAGAGAGGGGATGAATGATTATGAACCCCTAAACTAGAAATGTGGTTAAGGGGTGGGTGCAGCTGGACAATTCAGTCTATATTCTCCAGGAATGGTAACCCTTAATTAGGAACATGTACATATGTGTTACGATATGTTGTCCAAACAAAAGTAAATTCAACATTTTCCTATTTTAGATAGAAAACCTCGTTATTTAATCGATGCGCTGTGTTCAAGGTCAAATTTATGAACAAGGGAATGGCGACCTTAAATTCAGAAAGGTAAATAAAGTGAGAGCAGTATACATATGTGTAGGTCGGTTTACAAAGACTTCTTGACCAGCTGCTTCCTTTCACATCAAGTAACGCTCTGGAACTAACCGCCTGATTCATCAAGCTAAATTGCACTCGCAAAGGGCAAGATTCTCAGAATCATGCCTTTTGCGAGTGCAATTTTTGCATTTGGGATTCATCATCCCAAATGCAAAATTCGCTATTTAAGAATTCGCACATTTGCGAAGAATTGATTTTAAGGAATCTCTATTTGAGATTCCTTAAATGCAATTCATGAAGCATTTTAAAATTGCGAAATTGCAATTTTGGGCCGCTATTTACCGAGAGGTCAGACCTCTCGGTAAATAGCAAAAACTTAGAAAAATGCATTTAAATGCATTTTTCTAAGTTGCATGTTACACACACACATGTCCTTTGGACATGTGTGTGCGCAACACCAATGTAGATTACATTTCAGGGGTGCTACAGAGTGTCCTTTGGAAACCCCTGCACCCTTGAAATCGCATCCTTATTTGCGATTAGCTAATTGCTAATCGCAAATAAGGAATAACTCCCCATGCATTCCTATGGGCCTGTAGGCAAAACAACAAACACAATGGTGCACAATTTAAAACAGTTTAGTCACTAACCCATGCACTCAGTGAGACACATTTAATCACTCACTTATACAGTCAGTCATGCACCTACTAAATACATCATCCAGACACTTATACATCCACTCATTCTTCAATATATAAGACATATTTTAACTTTACAGAAACATACAGTCACTGGATGTTGTCATCAGTGATGTCATCAGTGATGTCATTTGAGATGTCATCAGTGATGTCATCAGTGATGTCACTGACCATGTCATGAATGATGTAATATGTGACATCATCAGCAGTGGATTGCGGGTGCGCGATATATAGTTAGTATAACTAACTATATATGGAATTTCAATGGTTTTGTGTGAGTAAAATAAGGTTTTTTAAATGCTAATTCCTAACTATATATGGTCTATAACCTATGGTTTTTTCAGTGAATATATATATAAATATATATATTACCTACTGGCGGTCGCCAGTAGGTAGTTATAGTTAGGACCTAGTTTCCATAGGAAATCCGCAACATTCTATTGGGAATAACTTTGGTGCCGGTTGATGAATCTTCGCGAATTTCTCAAAGAAGATGGCCCGCTCTGCTCCGCTCCTTCCCTGAAAGTTTTGGGGGGATTTGTCAAGTGGGGGCTGAGAAAAAATGGGGGGTCCCAAAACATGTTTTCCCCATGTTATTTTCCATAGGACGATTAGACACGGCTACAGCCCGAACTGCTGAACGGAATTACAAGAAATTTTGCAAAATGGTAGAGACTGAATCGCAGATTACGCTTTTGCTTAAATGGTGTAAATCCCTCCAGTAGTTCCTGAGAAAATCAAAAGAAAAAAAATACATATATCTAGGAGCGGAATTCTGATTTGCTGTTAGACCTCTGTCAACATTCCAATTGGTCGAAACCAGGAAGTGTTGACCGCCATTTGTGTCTCCGAGGCAGAAGAGAGCCAAAAACAAAAGTGGAGAACATGAAAAGGGGGCAGGTAGAGACTCCCTGACCCCCTAGGCCTTCTCAGGGGGTCCCTGAAGGACCCCAAAGGCCCCAAAAACATTTTTTTTTTTTAAATTGCGGGGTGCGTGCACGCTCACGCTCCTGTACGCGCATGGTGCGCGTACGTCGGCAAAAAAAATACAGTTAAATAACACGTTTGAGTGTTTAGATGTTGGTTGGCTCTAAAAAGAGCCGTTGTGTTCATTGAGTGTTTTTTGTACCTACAAGTAAGTACCGATGCAGAGTCTAAAGTCCAAGAGGAAGACTCTGTTCCCCTAATCTGTGAAATGTACACCGTCTCCTCTATAAATGCCTTGCATGTTGTACCGCAAGTTGTTGTGGTATATAGAACCCATACCATAGTCTCTGAGGAAAGCAGAAACAGACGTATCCACATGTTTCCTTGCTTTCTCAATCTGCGGACAATATTGGTTGGACCAGTTCCATTTTTGCCTTTGGCATATATTAGAATATAGAAAATAGAAAAAGGAACGTAACCCCGCCTAATGATATGATGGTACTAACAATAGGATCCCAATGCATATGGGGTGATTAGCCTAGGAGTTTAGCAATGCACATAACAAAAGTTGGTCAATCCAATTATACTCAACAGCAAGTTTTTAGCAAATATATATATATTTTTATTTTTTTATATACTCTTCGAATTGATGTAAAAAAGATCGTACAAAAATAGATAACATTTTAAATCCACAAAGTATCAAACGACATATATTAATGCAAAAAGATAAAAATAAGAGAAATTCATCCTACTTATAGCCTACCCAGTAACAAGTCATACTTCAATCATACCCTCATGTTCTCAATTACCAAATTAATCTACCTAACATTCTATCATTCAACTTTCATTCTTCCGTGCATTCCTATCGTCCTGGCGTATGCAACACAGAATTAGTAAGTTTGTTGCATAAATCAGAATGTTATTCCAGACAGGTGACATTAATACGGCTCCTAATGAAAATAAAGCAGTGTGCCGTATTTTCTGGAAACACAAGCCGACGCGCGTTTCGGTGACAGGCCAGAAGGGCCACACCTTCGTCAGGGCTGGGGGTGTTGACTGGGAGGGGAAGGAACAAAGATCTGGAAATAAAAAACAATGTCTTAATTTTTTCGTTCTATAAAGATACAATCATAACATGTTCAAGCATGTACTTTTTCCACTATTTGACACATTTTAACAAAGATAAACATTGATTATTGAAAATAGTATAATAACTGTATGGTTGACTTTTTGTGGCTGTGCAATGCTCGACTACCTAGTGGCACTCCCTAAGACAGTCTCCCGGTTGGGTGAGATCTGTGAAAGGCATAAAGATAACCTTAACTAAGCGACCCATCGAGTACATTTCATCACAACTCTCATATATCACAATATTACATACATTCATTCTAGAGCATGTTTGACCAAGTGCAAAAAGAATTTTTACAATTACTAGTGATGGTCAAAGACCAAGAAGTCAGAGGCTCACCCTTGGGGTGAAGTCATTTACTCTAAACAGTAGCGGAAGGATAGTTGGCATAATATCTGGATATTTTTTAATTCATTATTGGGGTTAGAAGATCACAGGGGATCTGCGCGGTATTTTCAAGTCAGGCTATACTGGTGCTTGACGATTTATCCTTTTATTTTTTGAAGCCATTATTTAAACCAGAAAAATATAAACCTATTAAGTAAAATTTTACCTATTATAAAGTTCTAGTCATATTGACACAGATGCTTGAGACCAGATGTCCTATGTGCAGAAGGTAGTGGTTTCTATTTCAGCTCACACCGGATACTGTGATAGAGAACCTATAAGTCAAATGGAGCTTTAAATAAACATTTGTTTTTTCAAGACTGGAGTATCATATTTAGTTGGGGGCATAGTTGGATGTCACTTTCAATTATGAAGTTAACAACACTATATCCTATGGTCAGGCAAGGGTTTAAGGATAATGTATTTCTCACAATACCTGAGACAATCTTTAGATAGTTCTTCCATGTTAATAAGAAGTTAGTTTGTCCCCAAAGGCTGGAAGGCTATAGTTCCTGATAAACAAAGGGGAACACTCATTATAGATGGACTCGCGTAGTTGCGTCAACCCACAATGATTAAATAAAGGGGATGTTCCATTACCTAAATATGATGGCTTTCACGGTGCTCAATACAGGGAAACCGGTTCCAAAACTCAACAATTTATGATGCTGTAGATCCGCCGCACTTTCTGCTATTCGAATAAGTAGGTAGCTATCAGTAAACAGTCCCTAATAGAGGATAAAGGGCCAGTAATAAGTATACACTATTATAAATATCCTCTAGATGATACAGAGTCAGATAAAAGAATGTCTGTCATATATACACACCGTAAGCAAATGAGGCAGGGTCCGCAAATGATAGAGGTGTAGTTCCGCCGTGTTAACCGTTAGCCGAGTAAGCTGATGGCTATCAATAAAAAGGTCCCTAATGGAGGATAAGGGCCGATAATAAGTAAACACTATTATAAATATCTTCTAGTAATTACAAAGTCAGGTAGAGGGATATACACACCGTAGGGAGATGAGGTAGAATGCCGCTGTATTTTCTGCTATAGGGACGGTGTGTAGCTGTGGACGGCGCTACCTAATAGAAGATAGATGGTAAAACAAAGACAGTGATAAGTATATAACTTAACACGTTAAGTCTAAGTGATAGGGTATCGGCCAATAACACATACCTTAGGAAATAGCAGATCAGTCTGTTAAAGGGGGGTTCCGCCGAATCACAGCATCGACCTTCCGAAACCGGAGACAGGACTCTCACCGACTCAGAGCCTGTTCGCGTTTAAATAGCCCGCTCTTCGCATCACAAAAGAGAGGCGTCCGCTGCGTAGAGTAGCAAACATCGACGGCAGACTTAATTTTTCTGATAGATAGATGGCGGCCATCTTAGAGTGGCTACTCGGAGGTTATAGTAATCAAAGACGGACCTCTTTCCTTTAATTACTTAATAGTCACCATCTTGGAAAGGGTTATTTTTGATTTCGTTTTACTAATGGGTGTATCCTAGGGACATTAAATGTTTCAATTGTGCGCGCCTGTTTAGATGTCCTCGCTTATAATGTTCAAAATATATCCAATAACAGATATTGCCAAAAACAGAGATATTTCCTTCCAGTTTATTATACATTTTTTGAATAAAGTGGTCGGGCATCATTGTCAAGGAGATCATTTTTACAGAAATGCCTGGTGCCAAAGACATTCTTCATTGAGTCCTTTATCCACAGCATTCAGAAAAAAGATCCAGAATACCTCCCGTTTTTTTCGTAGGCATACGGGATCAGTTCCAGGGTTCGCTTTTATTTTTTCTAGAATAAACCAACGTAGTTCCAGTTCTTTATGTTCTTTTTCTAGCCAGTGTGTTACAATAGGGGCTGCAGTTTTTTGGTTCCTAATGTTGGATCTATGCTCCCCTATTCGCACTCGGCACTCTCTGCCTGTCTCCCCAACATATGGGAGGTTGCACGGACACAGAATTAGGTATATGATATTACTAGTGCGACAGTTTGTCATAGTGGCATTCCGTCGTACAGATATCGTGCGGGTGTTGGTACTAACAGTTTCTCCCACGATAGCCTGCGGGCAGATATGACATATCCCACATTTGTGGTTGCCATATACAGGTTCCATTCCGGTTATGGTGGTTTGGGTATTTTCAGGGGTTTCTCGGATTTTACCTCTTACAAGGTGATTTTTCAAATTGAGGTTTTTTTTAAGGCGAATATGGGTCGATTCAGATGTGGCCTCTCACTTTCCAAATTCAGAATGTGCCAACTCGAATTGATAGCTTGTCTAATTCTGTGGTTCATTTCCGAGTGGCGGGTAACACAGACTAGTTGGTTTGTGTTTTCATGGTTTCCTGCTGTGAACATTACTTCTCTGTTAGTATATCTTGCCCGTTTGAAAGACTCCTTAATCAATCTGGCTGGATAGCCTCGGAAGCGAAGTTTTTCTTGCAAGATATCTGCTTGAATTAAAAAGTCATGCATATCTGAGCAATTTCTCCTAATTCGGAGAAACTGGCTATATGGGATACTGTCCCTCTGACTCCGCGGATGGAAGCTGGAGTACTGGAGCAAGGTATTTCGAGCCGTTGGCTTAGTGTATAATGATACCTTGATGGAGTTTTCGTGGTGTTCAATCCAGATATCAAGAAATTCAATTTTAGATGTACTTGTATGACTGGTGAATCTCAGATTAGTATCAGCCGCATTGAGCCATTTGATGAATTCAGACAATTGTTCTTCGGCCCCCTTCCAGATAAAAAAAATGTCGTCAATAAACCGTTTCCAGTTTTTGATGTTCTCGAAGAAGGGGGCCATTTCATTGAAAATGTTAATTCTTTCAAATTCTCCCATGTATAGGCAGGCTATACTGGGAGCACAGCTAGCTCCCATGCTGACTCCGGTAGCCTGCCTGTACATGGTATTGTCAAATTCAAAGTAGTTCTCAAAAAGAACTATCTTGAGACATTGCAGGATGAATTCATCATTGGTGATATCCGAATTCCTTGAGAGTATGTTTCAATAACTTCATATGCCCCTCTTTGAGGGATGTTAGAATATAGAGATTCCACATCGAGGGTGACCATTATCTCAGAGCTCTCAAAGAATGATGTGCCTTCTATTTGTTGGATAAAATGTCCCGTGTCTCGCACATATGATTCCAATTCAGTAACCATAGGATTTAAAAATTTGTCAATATACTTTGACAATGGCTCGGTGGTAGAGCCAATTGTGGAGACAATCGGTCGCATGGGGGGATCAGTGCTATTTTTGTGGGTCTTAGGTAGCCCATATATAATGGGTATTTTGGTGTTACTCGGGGTTAGAAACTCAGCTTCCGCCTCACAGATATGGTTTTGATTAACTCCTTTCTGAACCATGGTTAGAATGCGTTTTTTCAGAGCGTTTTCAGGGTTCCGTGTAATTCGTATGTAATGACCTGAGGAGGAAAGCAATTCGGTCATTCTTCTTTTGTAGTCTGAGGTATCAAATACAGTAATTCCTCCCCCTTTATCACAGGCTTTGATTGTGATATTTTTGTTCAGTTCAAGTTCTTTAAGAGCTTTGTTCTCTGAAAGAGGCAGGTTAGTTTTGGGTATGGGTACATATTTTGTCATTTTGTTTATTTTATTCATGACAGTCTTTTCAAAGATATTTACCTCAGGGCCTACCATTTCCAGTGAGGGTGTGAATGAAGACGGGGGTTTACACCCAGATCTGTTATTCTCGTTGTTCGTAGGTGGGGCCTCCAAGAAGAACTTTTGAAGACGGACCTTTCTGAAGAATAACTGCAGATCCTTATTTAATTCAAATTTATTGAAATTGGCTGATGGTACAAAAGATAAACCCCTCGTTAGTAGTTGAATGGCCATAGGATCTAGAGTTTCATTCGACAGGTTAAACACAGGGAGCCCCCTTATGTTCGCCAATACTGATGATGGCGGGTCTGTACATACATTTGCGGTTGTCCGCGACCCTGACGGTAATTCCTCGTTTGATGTGCTCTCGAAGGGGGACGGGTATTGCTCCCGGGGCACATCGGGCAAACAATATCTACAATTTTGCCAAGTTTCGTGGAAATCCATTCAGCCGTTCGAGCTAAAAGTGAGGCCAACCGCCCTATGGAAAATTGCATGGCAAAAACACGTTTTGGGACCCCCTTTTTTCTCGGCCCCCCCTTGACGACCCCCCCCAAATTTTCAGGGGCTGCTCAGAAACAAAATGTTCCATTTTCCTGAAAATTTCAGCCAATTCCGTCCACAAACGCCAAAGTTATTAGACATAGAATTTTCAAAAATCCCATAGAGAAAAAATCCTAACTATATATACCTACTGGCGACCGCCAGTAGGTAATATATATATATATATATCTATACTACTATTATAAAGAGAGAACAGAAACCTTTTGGCAAGGTAAACTCGGGAACCACAGCGCCAATCCACACACCCAATACATTGTTGTAATCCTCAGGGTGTGTAGATGGACATAGGCTGCATAAAATAAAAAATACACGTAAATTAAAAAATTAAAGTTTCAAAACAAAGTAGTCCCCTAAAGCAAGCGCCGGCCGCGACGTACCGCTGACCGCAACCTACACCTGCGTGATGACGATAGGCGGGGAGGAGCGGTCACGAGCGGCGACGTGCGGCGAGGAGTGGCGCGGCGGCTCAGGTAAGGCGAGGCGGTCCGGGCAATGTCAGGGCAGGCGGGGGCCCTGGAGTGGGGGCTAATTCCGGAGCGCGGCTGAGGTGAGGCGGGAGGCGGGCGGGCAGCGGTATAAGCAATGTCAGGGCGGGTGTGCGGGCCCAGCCGGGACCAAACAAATGCTCAAAATGCAGCCCTCAGCCCCCTTCTGCCCCCGGGCAACGCCGGGGCGGGCTGCTAATTAAATATAAAGAAAGGGTCTTGGTTGTTATTCACAGACTGTTGATCATGTGCTGGAAATATGACTTGACATCCATCGATTGACATTGAACAGTGAATGGGTGGGTCTCTGATCCCGTCAATACCTTTTAAAATGAGTCACAAATCACTTGAAGCTGGGAGCCATTGGCACAGAGGGCACGTGGTCCCGCAGACTGGGATCAGCCTGGTTGTGCGTGGAGGAGTGCGGTGCACCACCGCCGCTCACAACAGAAGTACGCCGAATGCAGCAGCAGGTGCAACGTCTGCAGTGCGCACACGCAGAGTACAAACGGCGAATGCAGTGTGCAACTGCAGTGTGCAACAGGAGCACGCGGTGAAAGTCTGAAACCTCAGTGTGCAACAGAAGTGTGAGGTGTCCAACCACAAAATGCATCTGAAGTATGTGTGCACAACTACAGCGTGCAACAGAAGCATGCGGTGAAAGTCTGAAGCCTCAGTGTGCAACAGAAGTGTGAGGTGTCCAACCACAATGTGAGACTGAAGTATATGTGCACAACTTCTGTGTGCAACAGAAGCATGCTGTAAAAGTCTGAAACCGCCATGTGGCACACAGTGTGCTGAGACAATGTGAAAGAGATGTGTTGTCCCAGTATGTGTCCACGTCCGTGGACAGAAGGTGAACGAAGTCTCAATGCACCAGAAGTCATTAGTGTAGAGTGGTACTGTGAATTGCCGATGGGTGTGCAGTAGGAGCTGTCACAATGCACAGCTGTGGCCTGCAGCCCTGGTATTCAACCACAATGCACACTTCACACACATGAGCGGCCTTGCAAGGGTCACTTTGTCTTTGTGTATCATACTGCAGAACAATATTTAAATTAGAAACCATCTGAACCTTCATCTCACACTCTGTCGAGATACTGATTAGCGGGTTCACACCATGAAAGACAAGAATACAAGCTGAGTGTAACGTCATAAAGGGCAAGGCTGAATGTGACGTCACAGAGGTAGGAGCCATTGGTAGGCTATGACATCACAGAAGGAGAAGCCAATGGGCAGGTTTGACATCACAGACATAGGAGCCAATAGTTGGTTGTGACATCACAGAGGTAGAAGCCAATGGGCGGGTGTGACGTCACAGAGGTAGGAGCCAATGCTTGGGTGTGACATCACAGAGGTAGTGGCCAATGGCAGGGTGTGACATCACAGAGGTAGGAGGCGCCAATGGAAGGATGTGACATCCCAGAGGTAGGAGTCAATGGAAGGATGTGACATCACAGAGGTAGAAGCCAATGGCCGGGTTTGACATCACAGACGTAGGAGCCAATGCTTGGGTGTGACCTCACAGAGGTAGTGGCCAATGGCAGGGTGTGATATCACAGAGGTAGGAGCCAATGGAAGGATGTGACATCACAGAGGTAGCAGCCAATGGTAGGCTGTGACATCACAGATGAAGAAGCCAATGGCCCTCCGGGTGTGACATCATAGAGATAGGAGTCCATGGCAGGGTGTGAAATCACAGAGGTAGGAGCCAAGAGATGTGGCAGTAGACTAAGTATACTAATTAGAGCATCAAAATGGAAAGAATACAGCTGTAAGAAAGTGACATTATAAAGGACGTAGCTTGGGCCAAGTTTGACGTCACAGAGATCGAAGCGAAAGGCCAAGTGTGACATCACAGATGACAAGGCGGCAGCCAATGACGCCACAAAGACATTGGCCGAAATGGATCTAATGTAATCGATGTCAAGGTCGAACCGAGTGTGAGATCACAGAGTCACACCCAAGTCTGGTGTCACACAGCCGGAGAGCTGCAGGGTGAAACTGACGTCACCAGGCAGGGGCGTCGCTTTCAGCTGGCAGTGACGTGGTAAGGGTGTCACAGGCCCTAATGTAGGCAAGGAAACCAAAGCATGTGTTTACAGTAAAAAAAAAGCTGCATTTGAGGTGCTGTGAGTCCCCAGATCAAGGCACCTCGGTGCCTTTTTTTTTTTTTTTTTTTATGTTCAAAATACTTTTATTGAAGTTTTCAAAAGGTGAAACAATTAGACAAAAACTGAAAAATGTACATTATGTCAGTAAAATTACAAGTAAATTGAATATGCAAAATTACAAATGAAAATCAGTAATGAATGAAGTATAATAAGAAATAGTCTATCAAAGGAAAAACTAAAGTCATGGAAGAGGGAGGGAGGGGAAGGAGGGAAGGGGTGGAAACAACTTATCATAGTACAATAAACTTGAAAAATAGTTACCAATAATGTAACAGCATTAAAAAGAACAAGTAATGAATCCATACTAATATAATAAAGAGAGAGCCCAAACCATTGAGGCGGGTAATCTCAGGAACCACAGCACCAATCACAACACCCAATGCAGCGTTGGAAAGGGCAGTTGCAGCAGAAGGACAAAGGCTATGCAGACGCCCACCATATACATTTAAAAGGTAAAAGAACCGTGCCAGCAAAGTAGTCCCTTGTGGGCGTGTCTGCGTTGTGTTGGGGGCGTGTGCTGGGGCGTGACAAACGCTGGGGGCGTGTGGTACGTTCCGCCCTTCATGCCATGTCTCATATTGTGTGTTAATCCCACCCTGCTCCCTTTAAATACCCCTGCACCCCATAATCATAACCCACCCTTACTCTTTAAAATACCCCAACACCCTTAAACACTAACCCATCTTAACCCTATCAATATACCCTGTACCCAAAAACCCAAACCTATCCCTAAACCCTAAAAAATACCCCTGTACCCCAAAACCCAAACCTAGCCCTGAACCCCATAAGTACCCCTGTACCTCAAAACCCAAACCTACCCCTGAACCCTGAAAATACCCCTGTACCACAAAACCCAAACCTAGCCCAAACCCTAAAAATAACCCTGTACCCCAAAACCCAAACCTACCCCTGAATCCTAAAATACCCATGTACCCCAAAACCCAAACCTAGCCCTGACCCTAAAAATACCCCTGTACCCCAAAACCCAAACCTACCCCTGAATCCTAAAATATCCATGTACACCAAAACCCAAACCTAGCCCTGACCCTAAAAATACCCCTGTACCCCAAAACCCAAACCTAGTCCTGAAACCTTAAAATACCCCTGTACCCCAAAACCCAAACCTACCCCATAACCCTAAAAATACCATTATACCCCAAAACCCAAACTACCCCTGAACCCTAAAATACCCCTGTACCCCAAAACCCAAACCTAGCCCTGAACCCTTAAAATACCCCTGTACCCCAAAACCCAAACCTACCCCTGAACCCTAAAATACCCCTGTACCCCAAAACCCAAACCTAGCTCTGACCCTAAAAATACCCCTGTACCCCAAAACCCAAACCTAGCCCTGAAACCTTAAAATACCCCTGTACCTCAAAACCCAAACCTACCCCTGAACCCTAAAAATACCCCTATACCCCAAAACCCAAACATAGCCCTGAACCCTAGAAATACCCCTGTACCCCAAAACCCATACCTAACCCTAAACCTTAAATCTACCCCTGTACCCGATAACCCAAAACTATATCTGAACCCTTAAAATACCCAAACACCCCAAAACAAATACCTCAGTACCCCAAAACATATACCCCTATACCCATACTTACCTTATCCAAACTTTTAAAAAAACATGCTTTTGCCATTCATGCATTTAAAACGAATTTCGTCGTAAATTTATGCATGGTAAAAGCATATAAAATGTAATGCCATGCGTTATAATGGCATTGCGGATTCATGGTGCTTTCGTAATGAAAGTATGCGGAGTGATGGTATGCGAAAAGAAAGTTGCTGAAAAATCATTGTGTTTACCCTCCCCCGGTAAGTACATTGGTGGCACGGCGGCCCACATCTCCAGCAACATACTCATATTTTTTCACCACCCATTTGAAAAATGCACAGGTCTCTCTCATTGATGGCCAGCACCGTCATACACTTTTAGACACACCTCCCGCCACAAGTTCTAGAATTGCGAACTTTAGAGCTGGGGCGCTTCGTTCGAATCTCGGCATCAGCTCAACATCCTGTGATTCCAGGCAAATCGCTTTGTCTCCCCGTGACTACCACAAATGAATGTGTTCTTCAGTAATGTAAATTGTGCTCATGCATTGTTGTCGAGTTCGCGCTATATAATATTGCAAGGAAAAATAAAGTAGGGAAACTCGAGTTCACACACTACTGAACGTACACTCTTAAGTGCATCAGTGCATCAGCAGTGCACTATGAATCGGAGCGTTTCACAGGCCTGTCACAGATAAGAAATGCTATCAAAACGAAATCCTACAAAGCAATATACTACTGGCCGGCAGCAATTCATACCCGTACAACGTCGGGACGGGCTGCTAGTATATATATATATATATATATATATACATATATATATCCAAACAATCCAGTAATCAGAAAATCAATTCACACTGGTGCCGCGGCCTCGGTTTGTAAACGCTTTTATTTCAGCAATGCAAACGGGTGCCCAATATATATATATTACCTACTGGCGATCGCCAGTAGGTATATATAGTTAGGATTTTTTTGAATAGGGATTTCTGAAAATTCTATGTTGAATAACTTTGGCGTTGATGGACGGAATTGGCTGAAATTTTCAGGAAAATGGCACATTTTGTTTCTGAGCGTCCCCTAAAAGTTTGGAGGGGTTTCGTCAAGCGGGGGCCGAGAAAAAAGGGGGGTCCCAAAACGTGTTTTTAACATTGAGTTTTCCATAGGGCGGTTGGACTCACTTTTAGCTCGAACGGCTAAATACATTTCCACAAAACTTGGCAAAATTGTAGGGACTGGTAGCCCGATGTGCCTTTGCTATGTCTCAAGATATAAGCTCCAGTGGTTTTTACGAAAATTAACTTTGAAAAATATATATTGGGCTACATTGGGCTATATATATGTTAGAGCCCAAATGTAGCCCAATGTAGCCCAATGTAGCCCAAAGATGGCCACCAGAGACAAAAAAAAACAAATGTAGCCCAAATATCAGCCAGATGTAGCCTAACTATAGCCCAGTGACAGAATGTCCCAGAGTGTTCTAAAGAACAACTAGAGCGCTAACAGTCTTACTTATGACAAAAGTATGGCACACCTGAAGTCATCTTGATTGGAATAAAGTGTTAACACTTAAAACATTTCATTTGCAAAGGAACAAAATGAGGGGTTTCATTTTGCCATAGAAATGTTATATATATATATATTCACTGAAAAAACCATAGGTTATAGACCATATATAGTTAGGAATTAGCATTTAAAAAACCTTATTTTACTCACACAAAACCATTGAAATTCCATATATAGTTAGTTGCACTAACTATATATCGCGCACCCGCAATCCACTGCTGATCATGTCACATATTACATCATTCATGACATGGTCAGTGACATCACTGATAACATCACTGATGACATCTCAAATGACATCACTGATGACATCACTGATGACAACATCCAGTGACTGTATGTTTCTGTAAAGTTAAAATATGTCTTACATATTGAAGAATGAGTGGATGTATAAGTGTCTGGATGAAGGATTTAGTAGGTGCGTGACTGACTGTATGAGTGAGTGATTAAATGTGTCTCACTGAATGCATGGGTTAGTGACTAAACTGTCTTAATTTGTGCATCATTATGTCTGTTGTTCTGTAAACTGCTGCATGTGTTGATCATTAGCTATACGAGAGGCTATATGTGTTATTAATTGGTTGCCCAAGTATTTCTATGGGAGATTGAGTTTGTGTGGGGGTGGCTGGAAGGTGTGTGACTCTATGCATAGATGTGTGAGCAGTTTATTCACTAGGTGTATGAGTTCAAGAGTGCATGTGGAAACAGCTACATGGGCAGTTGACTGTGTGCATGAGTGTATTGATGAGTGAATGGATATCTCAATGCTACATGTCATAGTAAGTACATATGTAAAACACAGTACATGTGAGAGTTGGCATATATAAATAACTGTGCATGAGAGCCACTGAATGAGTGAGTGGTTGTATCGATCATTGTGAACTTGTATCAGGGATTGTATAAGAGAGTAAATATGTGTTAGTATATGTTTCAATAAGTAAGGTGTGTTTAACTATATAGTTGAAGAAATGGAGGTGAGATTGTTTCTTTGCATGACTGACTGGGTGTGTGAGTAACTCCATGGATGAGTGGCAGTGTGTGAGTGTCTGTATACACTGAGTGTATCTAAGGTTATATTAGAGTCTGAAGAGGTTTATCGTATTAGCACAAGAATGATGTCAAATGAGATGTCATCAGTGATGTCATCAGTGATGTCATTTGAGATGTCATCAGTGATGTCATCAGTGATGTCACTGACCATGTCATGAATGATGTAATATGTGACATGATCAGCAGTGGATTGCGGGTGCGCGATATATAGTTAGTGCAACTAACTATATATGGAATTTCAATGGTTTTGTGTGAGTAAAATAAGGTTTTTTAAATGCTAATTCCTAACTATATATGGTCTATAACCTATGGTTTTTTCAGTGAATTTTCAAGGTTTTGTAAATGCTAATTCCTAACTATATATGGTCTATAACCTATGGTTTTTTCAGTGAATTTCAATGGTTTTTTAATAGCAAATATCATAAGCTGTCGAATGTCAAGTACGTGGTAAGTGAAAACATTTTCGTGTTTATGCACACTGATCTGCTTTGAATGGTGCCCCCCCCCCCCCCTCATTTCTATTAGGAGTACTCTCTCTTTGCAGATAGTGAAAGGTAGTTAACGCAGGCCTTTGCCCCCGTTGTAATCCGTCGTGCCTGCTTCTCTCTCCATTTGATTGATTGTTATCCAAGTATTTACTATTTTAGAATTAGTTCTCTTTGGTTCATTCTCTATTTACAAACAAACACAGAGTCGCAATACTCTGTTTAGTCTTTGCAGATAACGAAAAATCGTGTAAAAAAAAGAAAAGGAATCGAGCAAAATCAGTAGGCCACTAATGGGATCTCTTTTTGACCTCGCTAAAATAGAAACATTAGGAACAACCCCTCATGACAAATACAAAACTAGTGAGATGAACTGAACTCCACACAATGATGGCTGCAAAACAGCTCGGCTCCGCCACCCACCCCGCCCAAAATAACGATAAAGAGCGGCTGCCATGATTGGTTGCGGAATGGCCACGACGGAGCTACGAAATGGTGCTGCTCTCATGCTAACCCCAGCTTCAGTCTGAAACATCCAGAAACACTGTAGACTACCAATTCGATCAGTTCCGGTAGCGCCCCAATGTAACCCGGTAGAGAAGAACTAGCCCTCCCCTCTTTGACTGATGGTTCTTGTTGCCTGTCCCTTCTGTTGTCATTTAACAGAACTATTTAGCCTGCTGAAAGGGGTTGTGTTTCGACCGCTGGTTAGTGGAGACATTTTGACTATATTCTGGACCTGCGTTGTCGCGTAATGCGTCATATGACGCGCCGCGTTAGCGCATCCGGAAGTCATCCGGGGCGCGCAGCGCGTAACGTAAGCATAACAAGTCATGTGACTTGTTAATAAAACTTTTCATTGGTTCATTTTACTTTTCTTATTCTAATGATGAAAGCCTTGGTCATATCACCTAAAAATTACGCTTTTAATTACTTCCGAACATTATTTTTTCTTAAATATATGTTATAATGTTCCAGGCTAATGTACTTTCCCGGAAATTTTACAACTGTCCTGCAAGTAAAATATATTCTTTTTTCGAGAAAAAGAGCGTTTCTTCGTCCCATGACGGAGCCGTTGAGCAAAAGAGGGTCGACCTGCTGTCTTAGTCGCCGATACGCCTGAATATGAGATTCTTATCGATCACTTTATGTTGCAGGAATAGAAAACACAACAGCCCTTGACCATTTATCTTTACTGCGTTCCTTCGTATTATACCTTTTACCCTTCATGTAATTGGTCTGCTTTATTTCACTTGCCTTTTAATGATTCTAAAACAGTGACTATTATTAAAAACTTTACCAATGTATATACTACTACCATGTTTTCTTTTAAAAACCTTTATTGTGAAAATTTCATTATACAAATACGAGCCTATAACCACGTGGGCCTGCCACGGAGCAAACTGTAATCGTATATGATGAATAGACATTTACACTGTAGAGGAACGTAACGGGCGGGCCATTAGGTTGCAAGAACTAAGGTGTCTAACAGTTACGGAATCGGTGGACGTACATTTTATAATTAAAATACGACAGGGCCAGTTACAATAAAATTATCTAGATATACATTTGCGGGCAAGTACCATGGGTGACGTTAATTCGAACTTTCAACAGTACAGTAATCAATAACACATCAGAACTTAATATCAATAGGGATGTCGAAATATTCAATCAATTCTCGTCCCCGCCCGCCATGTGCTTCAAAACTGCATACGTATCTCGTGATTTCAAGGTTCTGCAACCAGTACACAACAAGGAGTTACGAGTCCCATTTATTCTGGCGCCATTTTGGGCGAGGACGGGCAGGTCCAGGATATAGTCAAAATGTCTCTACCAACCATCGACTATGATGATGTTCATATGCTGTATTTATTAGAGTAACACTCATCTGTCCACATGAAATTAATTTACCACAATCTAAACATGTCATTTTAATCTTTCCAAAGTTCTTCTAAATATTTGGGACCGTTTCCCTTGCCTCTGAAGCTCTCAGTGCCACTTCTTTGATGAATGTACTAGCAGGTCAGGGGTTCTCCTCCAAATCTCTCTTTTATGCAGCACTATAATTAATTGGTGCCACCTCTCCATATGACGATGCATGGTATAGTTACCACAACTATATTTTTTTTCGGTTCCTCTGGAGAGTTCATCGTGGCAGATGAAGCGTGTAACGTACCGGGCATTTACCTTTTTTTGCATGTACAGGAAAGGAAAAAAAAATCGAGCGTCCAAGTTCTAAGGTGTCCCAGGGCCATTTTAGTGGACCAGGCCCAAATCCAAAGAACAGGCCGCCATTTTGAGAGTCCTCTTGCAGCTGCCTGTCGCTGTAGCATCAAGAGCAGCCGAAACTCAGCTGAATGGCAACTGAAACGGTAAATGGGCGCCCCACTACATTTCAGCATTGTAGGATGACCACACCAGTACAGCAACTTGCTAGACATCACCTCGGTGCCATCCGGATCTCGGCGCCCCACTGCAGATGAAGAGCCTCTCAACTATGAAACCACCACGGTGACATCCGGATCTTGGCGCGTTGTGCTGCCTTCGGCCTATTCGCACATCGGTCCGCTACTGACGCCATCTCACAGGCTAATGGGGTGACCCACGCCGAGTTTCAGCATTGTAGGATGACCACACCAACTTGCTAGACATCACCTCGGTGCCATCCGAATCTTGGCATCTCAACGCCTAGTGGTATCTTCCATACAGAAAATATTGTTACGCTGCCTTTGGCCCCATTCGCACATCAGTCCGCAACTTAGACATCACCTCGGTGCCATCCGGATCTTGGCATCTCAGCGCCTTGTGGTGTCAGTCAGAAAATATTGTTGCGCTGCCTTTGGCCCCATTCGCACATCAGTCCGCTACTGACACCATATCACAGGCCAATAGGGCGCCCCACGCCGACTTTTACCATTGTACGATGGCCACACCAGTGGCACAACTTGCTAGACATCACCTCGGTGCCATCCGAATCTTGGCATCTCAACGCCTAGTGGTATCTTCCATACAGAAAATCTTGTTACGCTACCTTTGGCCCCATTCGCACATCGGTCCGCAACTTAGACATCACCTCGGTGCCATCCGGATCTTGGCATCTCAGCGCCTTGTGGTGTCTTCTACTCCGAAAATATTGTAGAAAATATTGTTGCGCTGCCTTTGGCCCCATTCACACATCAGTCCGCTACTGACACCATCTCACAGGCCAACAGGGCGCCCCACGCCGACTTTTACCATTGTACGATGGCCACACCAGTGCCACAACTTGCTAGACACCACCTCGGTGCCATCCGGATCTTGGCATCTCAACGCCTAGTGGTATCTTCCATACAGAAAATCTTGTTACGCTACCTTTGGCCCCATTCGCACATCGGTCCGCAACTTAGACATCACCTCGGTGCCATCCGGATCTTGGCATCTCAGCGCCTTGTGGTGTCTTCTACTCCGAAAATATTGTAGAAAATATTGTTGCGCTGCCTTTGGCCCCATTCACACATCAGTCCGCTACTGACACCATCTCACAGGCCAACAGGGCGCCCCACGCCGACTTTTACCATTGTACGATGGCCACACCAGTGCCACAACTTGCTAGACACCACCTCGGTGCCATCCGGATCTTGGCATCTCAGCGCCTTGTGGTGTCTTCAAATCAGAAAATATTGTTGCGCTGCCTTTGGCCCCATTCGCACATCGGTCCGCTACTGACGCCATCTCACAGGCCAACGGGGCGCCCCACGCCGACTTTCAACATTGTAGGATGGCCACAGAAGTGCGACAACTTACTAGACACCACCTCGGTGCCATCCGGATCTTGGCATCTCAGCGCCTTGTGGTGTCTTCTATTCAGAAAATATTGTTGCGCTGCCTTTGGCCCCATTCGCACATCGGTCCGCTACTGACGCCATCTCACAGGCCAACGGGGCGCCCCACGCCGACTTTCAACATTGTAGGATGGCCACACCAGTGCGGCAACTTACTAGACACCACCTCGGTGCCATCCGGATCTTGGCGCGTTGTGCTGCCTTCGGCCTATTCGCACATCGGTCCGCTACTGACGCAAACTCACAGGCCAACGGGGCGCCCCACGCCGACTTTCAGCATTGTTGGATGGCCACACCAGTGCGGCAACTTACTAGACACCACCTCGGTGCCATCCGGATCTTGGCGCGTTGTGCTGCCTTCGGCCTATTCGCACATCGGTCCGCTACTGACGCAAACTCACAGGTCAACGGGGCGCCCCACGCCGACTTTCAGCATTGTTGGATGGCCACACCAGTGCGGCAACTTACTAGACACCACCTCGGTGCCATCCGGATCTTGGCGCGTTGTGCTGCCTTCGGCCTATTCGCACATCGGTCCGCTACTGACGCAAACTCACAGGCCAACGGGGCGCCCCACGCCGACTTTCAGCATTGTAGGATGGCCACACCAGTGCTGCAACTTGCTGGACACCACCTCGGTGCCATCCGGATCTTGGCGCATTGTGTTGCCTTCGGCCTATTCGCACATCGGTCCGCTACTGACGCCGCCTCACGTGCCAACGGGGCGCCCCACGCCGACTTTCAGCATTGTAGGATGGCCACACCAGTGCTGCAACTTGCTGGACACCACCTCGGTGCCATCCGGATCTTGGCGCGTTGTGTTGCCTTCGGCCTATTCGCACATCGGTCCGCTACTGACGCCGCCTCACGTGCCAACGGGGCGCCCCACGCCGACTTTCAGCATTGTAGGATGGCCACACCAGTGCTGCAACTTGCTGGACACCACCTCGGTGCCATCCGGATCTTGGCGCGTTGTGTTGCCTTCGGCCTATTCGCACATCGGTCCGCTACTGACGCCGCCTCACGTGCCAACGTATTTTCTCCGCATTTTACACCCTATGCCGCATAACAGGTCATGTGACTTGTTTATAAAACTTTTCATTGGTTCATTTTACTTTTGGTTTCCTAATGATGGAAGGCTTGATCATGTGACCTAAAAACAACACTTTTCATTGGATGAAAACTTTTTTTTTTCCCAAACGATGAAAGCCCCACCTTGTTTCTGGATGTTTCAGACTGAAGCTGGCGTCAGCATGAGAGCACCACCATCTCGTAGCTCAGTCGTGGTCATTCCGCGAGCAATCATGGCAGCCGCTCCCCACCAGAAGCCTGCAGGAGTCGGAGCCCCCAAAACTTTTGATGAATTCTCAAGGCGGAGGGGACGCTTTCGAGAATGGGGTCGAAGACCTAGCAGACAAGCGTCCGATTTCCAAGGTGTCCCAGGGCCATTTCAGTGGACCAGGCCCAAAAAGGAAACAGCCTGCCGCCATTTTGAGAGTCCTGTGACAGCCGCCTATCGCTGCACCGCAAGAGTGGGCGCAACTCAGCTGAATTGCGGCTTTTGACACAGTGGACCAAAAACGGACGGAATGGCAACTGAAACGGTAAAGGGGCGCCCCACTACAACAGATGACACTCCACCTGGACAGGCCCGTTCACCGCCTCCCCCGGGGCGCCCGCGCCGTTATTCGGAGCAGCATTGTAGGATACCAAAACCAGTGCGGCAACTTACTGGACATCACCTTGGTGCCATCGTTCTGCTGCCTTGGAACTATTCGCGCAACAGTTTGCTACTGATGACCCACCCCCCGCGACGCCCCATGCCGTTATTTGCTGGGTGGCAACTTACTAGACATCACTTTAGTGTCATCTAGATTTCAGCGCGTTCTGCTGCCTTGGAACTATTCGCACAACAGTTTGCTACTGATGACCCACCCCCCGCGACGCCCCACGCCGGAAATCTGGACGTTGTGCTGCGTTGGGACTATTCGCACAGCCGACCGCTACTTCGTTGTTTTTCCCTAAAAATGTTTATATGTTATTACTATTTTTGTTTTCTTGTATATATTTATAAATTCTTAAAGTTTTATAATCTTACTACTTTGTCGGAGTGCTATATATTTTTAATGTGACACATAATTGTAAAAACTTTGATGTACAAAGAGTCATCCCTGGAATCTTCCGCTTCAGGCTCGGTCCCCTCCCCAATCACAATACAGGATGGTTTTCAGATAATAGCAACGCTTCTGCTGTGACGGATCTCATCGAGTGTGGGCCTTGATCTACTATAACTCCTTTGAAGAGGGGTGATTCTTTACAGCTGTGGCCATAAACTACATCTGCAGGGCTAGCTGATACCCTAGGACCAGCCTGGACAATCGGACACAGAGGAAAAGGAGTATCAGAGGGTGCGGTAGTGAATAGGGCGAAAGGGAGGTGTCGGGCGGGCACAGGGTGTGATTCTCAGGGAAGAGCAGCGCAGATGGGGGGAGGTTTATTACCCATGCATAAGACAGAGAGCGGGGGTGACCACTGCCTGGGGGAGATGCTTGCGAGGGTGGGGAGCCATGCTAAGGATCGACAGCGTGCACAGAGTGGGTCTGGTCAAGGCATCTAAAATGGCTGCCGTGCACGACAAAAGTGTGGCATTTGAAAAAAGACAAGATGGCGCAGACAATGTTTTTCAACACTTCCTGATTTCCTTCGAATCGAACGTTAACAGACGTTGGGGCATATTACCAAAGTTAAGCGATATTTATCCCTAACGATGCTTAGCAACGATTTTTTTACCGTCAGAAATTATCGCAGATAAACCTTGCTATTATCAAGGTTTATCGGAAATACGATAAAAAACGACCGCAATGCATTAATATCGCTGAAAACTCAGCGATATTCATGCATTACCGAGCTAATGCTCTTAGCCATGTTATCCACCTCCCATTGGATAACATGGCTAAGAACTGCTCAGGGCAGGTGGTAGCTTTTGGAGATATTCGCGCTTATCTCGAATATTTCCAAAAGTTGATAATAGGAGATAGCGATGTTAGCGACTGTTTCCAGTCGCTAACATCTTGGCATGCCCACTTTGCATGTCATTAGTGATAAATATCACTCACATGCAAAGTGGGGCCCAAGATGGTCGCTATCTTCTACTAGCCGTCGCTAACTGGTGTTAGCAACAGCTAGGTAATACACATATAATTTTATCTCCGCGAAGCGGAGCGCTGTTACAGATATATATCTTGTTTCTGAACGTTAATTTCTCAAAATGCACTGAAGCACATATATTGAGACCTAGCAAAGGCACATCGGGCTACCAGTCCCTACAATTTTGCCAAGTTTCGTGCAAATCCATTCAGCTGTTCGATCCTACCGAGAGACAAGATGGCGGCCGCTACGGACTGTTTGGAATGTTTACAGACACCGGAGAGCCAATCAGCTTCGCTTCGCAAAGCTCCGTAACGCGAAAAGTACGCGAAGCGGTGCGCTGTTACAGATATATATCTTTTTTTGAACGTTAATTTCTCAAAATCCACTGGAGCACATATATTGAGATCTAGCAAAGGCACATCGGGCTACCAGTCCCTACAATTTTGCCAAGTTTCGTGCAAATCCATTCAGCTGTTCGATTATTATTATTTTTATTTTTTTTTGCCCCGCGGGGCCCTTTTAAAACCTCCACATCAAACCTAGGGGGTGAGCGACAATGTACTATGCCCCCTTATGGTCATTTGCCCCTTCGCTTTGGCCTCCTCTTGTCTCTCGATCCTACCGAGAGACAAGATGGCGGCCGCTACGGACTGTTTGGAATGTTGACAGACGCCGGAGAACCAATCAGCTTCGCTTCACAAAGCTCCGTTGCGCGTAAAGTACGCGTCCTGGGACGCTGCCAGGTCCGCTGTTACAGATATATATCTTTTTTTAAACGTTAATTTCTCAAAATCCACTGGAGCACATATATTGAGACCTACAAAAGGCACATCGGGCTACCAGTCCCTACAATTTTGCCAAGTTTCGTGCAAATCCATTCAGCCGTTCGGGCTAAAAGTGAGGCCAACCGCCCTATGGAAAACTCAATGTTAAAAACACGTTTTGGGACCCCCCTTTTTTCTCGGCCCCCCCTTGACGAACCCCCCCCAAATTTTCAAGGGATGCTCAGAAACAAAATGTGCCATTTTCCTGAAAATTTCAGCCAATTCCGTCCACAAACGCCAAAGTTATTAGACATAGAATTTTCAAAAAACCCATAGGGAAAAAATCCTAACTATATATACCTACTGGCGACCGCCAGTAGGTAATATATATTCAATGAAAAAACCATAGGTTTGAGACCATATATAGTTAGGTGAATATTTTAATCATACAAAACCAATGAAATTCCATATATAATTAGTTGCACTAACTATATATTTCGCGCACCCGCAATCCACTGCTGATGATGTCACATATTACATCATTCATGACATGGTCAGTGACATCACTGATGACATCACTGATGACATCTCAAATGACATCACTGATGACATCACTGATGACATCTCATTTGACATCATTGATCACATCACTGATGACATCATTCTTGTGCTAATACGATTAACCTCTTCAGACTCTAATATAACCTTAGATACACTCAGTGTATACAGACACTCACACACTGTCACTCATCCATGGAGTTACTCACACACCTAGTCAGTCATGCAAAGAAACAATCTCACCAACATTTCCTCAACTATACAATTATACACACCTTACTTATTCAAACATATACTAACACATATTTACTCTCTTCTACAATCCCTGATACAAGTTCCCAATGATCCATACAGCCACTCACACATTCACTGGCTCTCATGCACAGTTATTTATATATGCCAACTCTCACATGTACTGTGTTTTACATTCAGATATCCATTCACTCATCAATACACTCATGCACACAGTCAACCGCCCATGTAGCTGTTTCCACATGCACTCTTGAACTCATACACCTAGTGAATCAACTGCTCACACATCTATGCACAGTCACACACCTCCCAGCCACCCCCACACACACTCAATCTCCCATACAAATACTTGAGCAACCAATCAATAACACATATAGCCTCTCGTATAGCTAATGATCAACACATGCAGCAGTTTACACCACAACAGACATACTGATGCACACATTCAGACAGTTTAGTCACTAACCCATGCATTTAGTAAGACACATTTATTCACTCACTCATACAGTCAGTCACGCACCTACTAAATCCTTCATCCAGACACTTATACGTCCACTTATTCTTCAATATGTAAAACATATTTAAACTTTACAGAAACACACAGTCACTGGATGATGTCATCAGTGATGTCATCAGTGATGTCATTTGAGATGTCATCAGTGATGTCATCAGTGATGTCACTGACCATGTCATGAATGATGTAATATGTGACATCATCAGCAGTGGATTGCGGGTGCGCGAAATATATAGTTAGTGCAACTAACTATATATGGAATTTCATTGGTTTTGTATGATTAAAATATTCACCTAACTATATATGGTCTCAAACCTATGGTTTTTTCATTGAATTTTCAAGGTTTTGTAAATGCAAATACCTAACTATATATGGTCTCAAACCTATGGTTTTTTCTGTGAATTTCAATGGTTTTTTAATAGCAAATATCAATAGCTGTAAAATAGATACTTCATTAAAATGAATAATGTATTTTATATTTATTTAATAAAAAAATTTTATGTTTAATTTAATTTTTTTTTTTTTTTAAATTTTGCCCCGGAGCGCTCCTGTTACGCGCACCGGGCAGTGCACCGGTAAGCGCAACTCTGTTCAGCGCCCCGGTGCGCGTTAAGGTAAGTGCCCCGTCAGCGCAATTGCCGTGAACGAAAACAACATCGTGACGCGCCGCGTAAGCGTGACGTATCGCGTAACCGCGTGATGCGTTCTTTCGGCGCGCTGAGTAAACGCACCCGGAAGCGCTCCGTGGCGTGACCCGGAGCGCGTAACGTAAGCGTGCCGGAGCGCGTAACGTAAGCGCGTCGGGACATGTGACCTGAAAATAACACTTTTCATTGGTTCTCAACTTTTTTTTTCTCCAAATGATGAAAGCCCCCTCCTTTTTTCCTCATTCTTACTTTCTTCTTTGAGAGAGCAAGAGCTATTTGTGAGCAGATAAATGGCTTCAGTAGTAGCTGCAGCTGGTGTACCCCCACCACCACCACCACCACCCAGAAAGGAAGGTCCACCACCCCAGATCCTTCCAGGAGTTGAAGAAGTGGAGGAAGAAGATGATGAGGAGGAACAGCGTAGGAGATTCTTGACGGAAGAACCTAGGGAAAGGCATGTAAAAGTGCATTTTATATGGGAGTACTTCTCCATCCCTGCTGGGCAAAAAAAAGTGAATGCCCCACATGTCACCTGTTTAATTTGTGACAAAGTCCTCTCCAGGGGCAACCCCAACAAAAAGTATTTCTTCGGGAATTATACAATGATCCGCCACATGGAGAGGTGGCATCCTAACAATTTGGCACAGGCTGAGGTACGGGACATGATTCAAAAGAACAGAGATCCTCAGGCCAGCACCTCCACAGGTGAAATTACGGTTGCAGCACCAGAAGGGCGCCAAATGGTGCCAAACATACAAAATAAATTTGGTGGATTAAAGATGGTCTGCATTTATTGTGGAAAGACCGTCTGCTACGGGCAACTAAGTATTTCCCTTCTTAATGATGCTGTAGACAACCACCACTGCAGCAAGAAAAGAAAGCAGTAGCTTTTTTTATTTTATTTTTGCTCCTGTTGAGCCACTGTTAATTCACAGTTTTTTGTTTCTTCCCTAAAAAAATACACCCTCAGATAAACTAGGGGGTCATGATATGTCTACCGTGCCCCCTTTAGCCCATTCCCAACATTGTTTATCCTCCATCTTCTGTCTAAATTCGACCGAAACACAAGATGGCGGACTCCCGTTACGCTGCCGGTAAGCTTCCCGGTGCGCGCATCGGGAAGCGCGACTCCCGCGAAAAAACGCAAACATTTTTTTTTCTTTTTTTTTGCCCCGCGGGGCCTTTTAATAGCCCCCACATCAAACCTAGGGGGTCAGGGGGGATCTACCCTGCTCCCTTTTGGTCATTTCGCACTTTGTTTTTTCCACCTCTTGTGTCTCTATCCTACCGAGACACAAGATGGCGGCCGCTCCGAACTGTTTGGAATGTTGTCAGACACCGGAGATCCAATCCGCTTCTCCTCGCGAAGTTCCGTAAGGCGCTCCGGTGCGCGCACCGGAGCGCTGTCACAGATATATAAATTTTTTTTAACCTTAATTTCTCAAAATCCACTGGACCACATATCTTGAGACCTAGCAAAGGCACATCGGGCTAACAGTCCCTACAATTTTGCCAAGTTTGGTGGAAATCCATTCAGCTGTTCGGGCTAAAAGTGAGTCCAACCGCCCTATGGAAAATTGCATGGGGAAAACACGTTTTGGGACCCCCTTTTATCTTGGCCCCCGCTTGACGAATCCCCCCAAACTTTCGGGGAAGGACCGGAGAGTAAATGTGCCATTTTCAGGAAAATTTCAGCCAATTCCGTCCATCAACGCCAAAGTTATTCAACATAGAATTTTGAAAAATCCCATAGGAAAAAATCCTAACTATATATACCTACTGGCGACCGCCAGTAGGTAATATATATATTTATATATATAAAATTTCTATGGCAAAATGAAACCCCTCATTTTGTTCCTTTTCAAATTAAATGTATTAAGTGTTACCACTTTATTCTAATCAAGATGACTTCAGGTGTGCCATACGTTTGTCATAAGTAAGACTGTTAGCGTAGTAGCGTAAGCGCGTCGGGTCATGTGAATGTTAAAGAATCTGTCAATTTTCACTACTGAAACCCATTGATTTGCACTAAAATCGTTTTTCAATTATCATTTTAGGAACAGAACACAGGTCCTATGTACAAGCATTCATTTTCACTACTGAAAGCCATTAATTTGCCCTAAAATCGTTTTTTAATTAATATTTTATTAACCGAGCACAGATCCTATTTACAAGAATTCATTTTCCCTACTAAAACCCGTCTCCTTTGTAGATATCTTGAATGTTGTTACAGAAGTTATTGTGGTATATGGAATTCATACCATAGTCTGTCAGGAAAGCATAAACAACATGGAGGCAGGAGATGATAAAGAGATGTTAAATACACATTGGAGGTAATATAGTGGGAGATAGGAAGTAACTATGAGCAAAATTACTATGTAACATAAAAAAGTTGCACAGTATATTTTAAGTCTCTGGTGGCCATCTTTGGGCTACATTGGGCTACATTGGGCTACATTGGGCTACATTTGGGCTCCAACATATATATAGCCCAATGTAGCCCAATATATATTTTTTCAAAGTAAATTTTCGTAAAAACCACTGGAGCATATATCTTGAGACATAGCAAAGGCACATCGGGGTACCAGTCTCTACAATGTTGCCAAGTTTGGTGGAAATCCATTCAGCCGTTCGGGCTAAAAGTGAGTCCAACCGCCCTATGGAAAATTGCATGGGGAAAACATGTTTTGGGACCCCCCTTTTATTTCGGCCCGCGCTTGACAAATCCCCCCCAAACTTTCAGGGAAGGACCGGAGAGTAAATGTGCCATTTTCAGGAAAATTTCAGCCAATTCCGTCCATCAACGCCAAAGTTATTCAACATAGAATTTTGAAAAATCCCATAGGAAAAAATCCTAACTATATATACCTACTGGCGACCGCCAGTAGGTAATATATATATATATATATACATATATATATATATATTACCTACTGGCGGTCGCCAGTAGGTATATATAGTTAGGATTTTTTTGAATAGGGATTTCTGAAAATTCTATGTTGAATAACTTTGGCGTTGATGGACGGAATTGGCTGAAATTTTCAGGAAAATGGCACATTTTGTTTCTGAGCGTCCCCTGAAAGTTTGGGGGGTTTCGTCAAGCGGGGTCCGAGAAAAAAGGGGGTCCCGAAACGTGTTTTTAACATTGAGTTTTCCATAGGGCGGTTGGACTCACTTTTAGCTCGAACGGCTGAATGGATTTCTATGAAACTTGGCAAAATTGTAGAGACTGTTTGCCCGATGTGCCTTTGCTAGGTCTCAAGATATGTGCTCCAGTGGATTTTGAGAAATTAACGTTCAAAAAAAATATATATATCTGTGACAGCGTCCCGGTTAGCGCCCCGGTTCGCGTACCAGACGCGTAACGGAACTTCGCGAGGAGAAGCGGATTTGCTCTCCGGTGACTCTCAACATTCTAAAGAGTCCGGAGCGGCCGCCATCTTGTCTCTCGGTAGGATCGAGAGACAAGAGGTGGAAATAAACGAAGGGGGAAATAAATGAAAGGGGCAAGGTAGACCCCTCCTGACCCCCTAGGATTGATGTGGGGGCTATTAAAGGGCCCCGCGGGGCAAAAAAATAAAATACATTTTTTTTCGATTTTTCGCTGTGGAAGCGCTACCCGGTACGCTACCCGGTAGCTCACCGGTAGCGTAACGGGAGTCCGCCATCTTGTGTTTCGGACGAACTTAGTCACAAGATGGAGGATAAACAATGTTGGGAATGGGTATAAGGGGGCACGGGAGACATATCCTGACCCCCTAGGTTTTCTGGGGGTGGCTGAGGAGGCCCATATATGTAACAAAAAAAAAATTTCGCACGGTTAGCGCCCGGTCCGTGCACCGGGTAGCGTTCCGGAAAGCGTAACAAGGGGAAAACCAAGGGAAATAGTAAAATAATATTTTAGAGTGCTTTGAGGTAGGGTAGCTCTGAATAGAGCTGTTGTGTTGTGTGGGTGATGTAAGTACCAACATGTAGGTACCAATGAAGAGTCTAAAATTCAATGTACACCTTCTCTGTAGATATTTTGTATGTTCCAATATGGGTTATTTGAATGTAAATGTGTGGAAAAGCACTTCATGCTTTAAAGCAATTGTATTTTTGAACTGATTGTTCTTTCCTCTTAGTCCTCCTCTTTGGTTTTTTTTCCCCACACTCTTCTTCAGCATGATAGTTGATAAATTCGTTCCCTCAAAAAATGTATATACATAAAAAAAATTATATTAAATACATATAAAGTATATTTTTCCTTTAAAAGAAGAATACATTTTACAGCTTTTGATATTTGCTATTAAAAAACCATTGAAATTCACTGAAAAAACCATAGGTTATAGACCATATGTAGTTAGGAATTAGCATTTACAAAACCTTGAAAATTCACTGAAAAAAACATAGGTTATAGACCATATATAGTTAGGAATTAGCATTTACAAAACCTTATTTTACTCACACAAAACCATTGAAATTTGCATATATAGTTAGTTGCACTAACTATATATCGCGCACCCGCAATCCACTGCTGATCATGTCACATATTACATCATTCATGACATGGTCAGTGACATCACTGATGACATCACTGATGACATCTCAAATGACATCACTGATGACATCCCTGATGACAACATCCAGTGACTGTATGTTTCTGTAAAGTTAAAATATGTCTTACATATTGAAGAATGAGTGGATGTATAAGTGTCTGGATGAAGGATTTAGTAGGTGCATGACTGACTGTATGAGTGAGTGATTAAATGTGTCTCACTGAGTGCATGGGTTAGTGACTAAACTGTCTTAATTTGTGCATCATTATGTCTGTTGTTCTGTAAACTGCTGCATGTGTTGATCAGTAGCTATATGAGTAACTATATGGGTTATTGATTGGTTGCCCAAGTATTTGTATGGGAGACTGAGTGTGTGTGTGGGTGGCTGGGAGGTGTATGACTCTGTGCATAGATGTGTGAGCAGTTGATTCACTAGATGTATGGGTTCAAAAGTGCATGTGGAAACAGCTGTATGGGCGGTTGACTGTGTGCATGAGTGTATTGGTGAGTGAATGGATATCTCAGTGCTACATGTCAAAGTAAGTACATATGTAAAACACAGTACATGTGAGAGTTGACATATATAAATAACTGTGCATAAGAGCCAGTGAATGTGTGAGTGGCTGTATGGATCATTGTGAACTTGTACCAGGGATTGTATAAGAGAGTAAATATGTGTTAGTATATGTTTGAATAAGTAAGGTGTGTATAACTGTATAGTTGAGGAAATGGAGGTGTGATTGATTCTTTGCATGACTGACTAGGTGTGTGAGTAACTCCATGGATGAGTGACAGTCTGTGAGTGTCTGTTTACACTGAGTGTATCTAAGGTTATATTAGAGTCTGAAGAGGTTCATCGTATTATCACATGAATGATGTCATCAGTGATGTGATCAGTAATGTCAAATGAGATGTCATCAGTGATGTCATCAGTGATGTCATTTGAGATGTCATCAGTGATGTCATCAGTGATGTCATTTGAGATGTCATCAGTGATGTCATTTGAGATGTCATCAGTGATGTCATCAGTGATGTCACTGACCATGTCATGAATGATGTAATATGTGACATGATCAGCAGTGGATTGCGGGTGCGCGATATATAGTTAGTGCAACTAACTATATATGCGAATTTCAATGGTTTTGTGTGAGTAAAATAAGGTTTTGTAAATGCTAATTCCTAACTATATATGGTCTATAACCTATGTTTTTTTCAGTGAATATATATATCTATATATATATATTTATATATATATATATATATATATATATATATATATATATACACACACACATACATTCATTGAGCGCAGGGTACCCTTATGTTCTTTCATAGTTGCCACAGAATAATGTGTATGCAACTGCTATCACATGAAGAGAAATCCACCATTAAAACTAAGGAAGCTAGATTTACATTACAGCTGGCAACCTTGCATGATGCATCGAGTTTGTCACTGCGTGTAATACTGCTTGTTATGGAATCTTGTGTGATAACTAAGGTTACTATTGTAACACTGATCATTTGTGTCCACAGATCGGGGTGATTTTTATAGAACATACGTAGCTCTCTGTATATAAATGGTTGTAGATCCTTGCACTAAAGTGAACAATGGAATTGTCGCAGGGATCCTGCTTCTACACAGAACTGTGCTCAAAGATTTGGAACCTTGGTGAGTTAGGGTGTGCCAAAAACTCACCTTAGTACCCAAAATCCCCTACCAGACTAGCAATCAGTGTCTTATTGGTTCTTACAAATCCCCAATAATTAGACAACCCAGAACATGAACTTAGTGCACCTCAGGAAACGTGGAACACATAAACACTCTTTCGTTATACTTACTAATCAGTCCAAAACAAGGAGTGAATGAGGACACGTGCAAGTTTGAAATATTTATTTCTACTGCTGTGTTCTCAAGTACAGTATCTTAGCTAATACAAGCAAACATATTATAAGAAACAAGGTTATCAGCATAGTTACAATTCCATAAAATACAAAGGGAGAAAGCATGTTAAAATGCTGAAGGGAAGAATGCTAAATAGCAACTAAATCTTACCCTCCCTTGCTAGTATATTATATTATATCTATAGAAGGTCTCCTGGGTTTACAAGGGCGGCCCCATACCTTAGGTTCTAGTAGAATGAGATCACATCATATTCTACACCAGCTCTCTGCATGCGAAGGTTCGTCAAACTGTGTGTGCATGCTCTGCGCAGTGCAATATTAAAACGCGCTGAAAACTCGAGGTACCCACAGCTGCATATGTGTTATGTCTAGGACGTGCGCTGATCAGACCGAATAACAACTACTGTGTTGAAGTAACCTTGAGGGCCTCGGCACTCACTGTTCAGACATAGCTTACCAAGCCAGACTGATACTATAGGAAAAACATATTATTCTTGTGTGAAGCAAAATATTCTGCTAAACTCTAAACATTTATAATATCATGTGCCGTGTGCAAAAGCAACAGAAAGGAGAAAATTGTGTTTAAACTTCCAACAAGCTCATGCTAACTTAACACAGTATAAAGGCAAAGGCCATCACCATGACACCCTCCCTTCATCTCAGTACGGATAAGATAAGATAAGATATGGGGCAAATTTCGGAAAGGAGAGTTCAAGAACGACAGTCAGAATCTGTCCTAAATTTGCACTAGTGAGAAAAATAGTACAGAAAAACCAGAAAGTATCCAATATTCGAACAATTATATTGTAAAGCCAATAGGCCTGGGCAGAAAAAATATCATAATTCTCGGAAAAAAATAACATCCGATATCCAACTTGATATCCAACTTGAGAACACAGTCATGGAGGAGAGATAAGCGATGACACATCTCAATCCATTAAAGAATAAGCGACATATGCAGCAACAGCCTCCAACAGGAAGTCACTGTTCTCATCCAGGAATATTTCAGCCATCCAATACAACAAAGGGAAATAACATACTTGTTCCTCAATCAGCGGAGCCTCTAGCACCATCAGAGGACAACTCGGTGGGTTTTCAATGAAGCTGTGTGCCAAGAAATCTTGCGCCGCTGCGAAGACATTCCAACGACCCAGGACTCCATGCGCCGCTGCAAAGGCCATAATCCCTCCGCCAGAACAAAGCAGGTCATGAGCAACTAAGGGGCTCATGAGCTGATCATAATCCACACCGGGAGACACCGTATTGCAGAGACACAAATCCAGGGCCCAGTCGAAATCGCAACTCAGGCAATGAAACACCGGCTGGACACATGTGAAGTAGGAAAATCGAAAGGATAATTCATAAGCTGCACTCAATGTAGCTAGAGGCAGCGCTCCATAACACTCAAGCATCTTATACCGAAGCATTGTCAGCCGCGACACCTCTTCGTATAGCACAGGAAGGACATCCATTTTTGAATAAACAAAATAGGAGCAAAACGCCTGCGACCAGGGCTAGCATTAAGGGAAATCCACCAAACAGGCTGGAAAAAATGGAATGCCATGTCGCAGGTATGATGCCAAAAATAGCTTGAAAGGAAGTTACAAGGCCCCAGCTTACTACTTTAAAAAAGTGTGCCAGGCCCGTGGTGGAGGACGCGTTAAAGATTGTGTGAAATATTTCACAGAAATGCAAGGGCAAATCAGTATTTAATAAAGCATGCACCTCTGTGCGGGTGTTTGCCACGTGAAGGACGAATGTCTCACGAGCAGATGTGAGGGCAACTTCTTTCTGGGACAATAGAGCTCTTATGCCACTCATCTTATTGAACTCTGCTTTCAAGGTCGGAATCGTTGGCCAGATGGAAACATCCAGTTTCCCATGCGGGGGTGGATACATTACATTCTTACAGCAAACGACACGCTCACTGACTGTAACTACATAACCAATTCCGGCTACTAACCCACAACCATCATTATTTAACCCCTTGCGTGCTGATGACGGCCCCCGGCCAACATGCATCGCAGTGCTCGTGTGCTGATGATGGCTGGGGGCCGTCCTGAACCCGCCCACTCTGCAAAACGGCCGCACAGGCGCAGAATCGCACCCGCGCCCAAGGGGTTCAAAGTAAATAACTCCCGTTTGCCAGTAAAGTAAACGTGGGCACGATAGCAGGAACAGGTGTACCTTTCAAAACACATGCCAAATTCGGCTCGTCCTGATTACAAGAGCCATGCCATTGGATGTGTCTGCACATTAATGAATGATCTGTACTCTCAGTGCATTCTTCACCATTCAAGAAAACCTCTTTACCCTCCCGAATGCATCTGTAAGTAAACGGAAGTGATCAAGCTTCATGGAGATAAGCAGTGCCTAAAGGCTCATATGTACCAACGGCATAGTACTTCATGCAATTTTCGAACTTAAACAGGGAAAATGGTAGAGAAATTCACCAGTGGATAAGCCACGTTGCTGAATTGGCTTCTGCCACAGAAAATGGTAAAGGTTCTAATCTCTCAATGTGTAACATGGAAAAAGTGGCATCTTTCATTGACATTAAACGCTGCTTGTCAGTCAAATTAAATGGTGCAAATAATGACGAGGCATTCATGCAGTGCCAAGGCACCCTGTTTGCCTTGAGGGTCTGCAACGTCCAAGCAAATTGCATAATAGAACGCAATTGATTCTGGCCATGATACAAAGCAGACACATCATCCTGCACAATATCAACAACAGATGAAACAATATTGTCTAAAGTGTAAATGCGGGAGGAGAGTGTATTAATACTGTTATCTACAACTGCTAGCACTTTTTCTAAATTAGCTTGATCAAGAGCTCTAATGCGGGTAGCCTCCTCAATCTGGGATATTTTCCAGACCTCGTTATAAATAGCATATATCCATCTTTTAGACCTGTCGTTAGCCGGGCCTTTCACAAAGTCATTCAGATCAACATCATCAGTCAGTTAAGATAAATGTAGCTTAACTTACGCCAAAGTGGAATGTTTGAGCCAATTCTGACATAATTTGCCTACAGAATAGGTAGTTTCCGAATGGTCACTTTCAAAATGGAGATCCACTCTGACCTGTTTATAGCCAGGGGCTGTAGTATAGTTCCTATATTCCCAATAGGCTCTGCGCATTGGAATAAAATAAACGATAGTTTAGACGTAGGACTTAGGTCAACTAGGTCTCTATTGAATATGTTAGACTTAATTATGAATGCCAGCTAGCTCAGAGGTCACTAGAAACTTTCTCGAGTAAACAGGAAGGTGTTAACTTTCCTGAATAGACAAGAAGGGATTAGTTTCTGACAACCGCATAAACATGACAACTTTGCTCCCTCCAGAATAAGGAGTATATCTCCAGAGTCGGGGAAACAATAGATAACTATTTCATTCAGTCAATCGTGCATACTTAGTTTCACCAGAAGTGCAGAGAAATAGAGAGACGGGCGTTTTCAATAAAAGTGGTTATTTATTGAACAGTCTTCTTTCTCATGCAAGAGAAGTGAGTTGCCACAATTGCAATACTTGTCATAAAGTAAAGTGCGTACAGTAAAAGGAGTATTATAAAATAATACTGTAAAAGCATGGTATGGTTTCTAAGCCATACGGTATCTAAAATAGATAAAATATATATATAGATAAAACCATGACTAAACGTACCCAACTGCTGCTTCTAAGCTACGCCTACCCCAGTGTACCTAACCTAAGCCTAGTACGTGGGAAGAAGTAAGTGAGCTGCAGTTTAAGTTAAGATAGTTTTTGCCAAGAATCTGAATCAAGAATTCTCTAAGGATCTAATCAGCTCCGTACCTTGGTTATAGAATGAAGGAGGTCTTTGCCAAGAATCTGAATCATGAATTCTCTAAGGATCTAATCAGCTCCGTACCTTGGTTATAGAATGAAGGAGGTCTTGTATCTCTCTCAGGACTCGATTTCCCAGCAACCCGCAAGGGTGACTGGAAACACTGGAGCTGGATTTCTCGGCAGGAGAAAAGACAGCGTCTCTCTCAGTGCGTCAATGGAAGTGTCGGTTTCCTTCGGCACTTGCCACAGCAGGGCGTCGGGCAAGTAGATAGCTCATCTGCTCCAAACCACTGTGTGTTTTGCTAGGGCAGCTGCTGGTATATTTATACCTGGAAGCTGCCGAGTTTGACGTAAAGTTGGACATAAGACGTCACTAAGAACTCGTAGTTCTTTCAGGACTCCACGAGTTCTCGGACAAATCAAAACAGAAGCAGGGGGAATTCCTGGGCTGCTGGAGGTTTGGTTTGTTTTAAGAACGCGTTGTACTTTCTAGGAGTCTATGGGTGTAGCCTTGACGTATTTGGACTGCATTGGCTATGACTTTATATGGATATGATTCTTAAGCCTTTATAAGGATATGATTTGTTATAACCACATAAGGGCATAAATCGGGAATATTTAAATAGGGTCCTAGATACGTTCACAACAGGGCCAAACCCAGAAAACGATGCTGGCACGAATCAGCACTTTTGTGCCAGAGCAACCAACCCTCAGGATCCAAACTGGATATATTAAAGGAAGAATTAAGCAACATAGTTTGCAAATCTTGGATCGTGAATTTAGTGACATTATTCCAACCGGAGTATTCTTCCAATTCAGGGAATGAAGGAGCATTTAATTTTTTCAAGTGAAGTGGAGGTTACGCACTCCGCAGTTGTTGATGTGAATTGGGTTGTGGTGTGCACCAGAGATATCACTCCCCGACAAGGTGTGGTAATCAAGTAACAGGTTGCGACACTAGAAGTGAGTGTCGTCTCTCCGAGCACAACCAAATAGACGTGTGAGCGTCTTGAAGAATATAATCAAACTTCAAAAAGTCATGATTTCCATCATATTTTATTCCATGTTTCTTCACAGGAAATGCTAAATATCATATAGCTGATTGTTAGTTAAACAACCTTAAACTTCCCAAGAATTTCAGAAAGACCATTGAGAAATCACCCAATGCATTTCGTTCTGTTTAAGTCCCTCGTCAGGGGTAGTCTGAAAATAATATAGAGAAAATATATGTAGGATCTTTTCAAGTGTCATATTGCACTGACATATTACGGAAAATAAATCACATGCTGTAAAATCATTACTGTGAAATCATTACTAATTCAACCAAGATTGTATCAAAAACCATAAGTGAGATTATACAAAACGAAGATATCAAACACTATAAAAAAGAGGATAAGTTGATAGTCCTTGGAAATCCTAGTCAGGAATAAACCATAAATATATCACGTTTACCCGAGTTATAAAAAGCGAATATCAGAAAGTGCAAGTGACTCAAGGTTGAAACGAAAATTAAAAACAAGATAGACTGTGTGCAGTAATCATAATTGCCAAGTGGGATACTGTGTCAAGGTAAAATATACCAAAAATAGTACCAAGTTCAAAACCCAAGAAAGAGCGTGAGCCCAGATAAATCAAGACGGATATAACGTGTGAAAAAGTGTGGTCGGTTAAATGAATATGCTAGCGGCGAGTGAATCAAACTTACTTGAAAGCTCAGAAACGAACTGCGTGTCAGCGCGGTTCGGCTATCTTTGCACCAAAGCGTGTGTTCGTGTAAAAGAAATAGTGAAGGGTGAAAAGTGTTTGAAGAGTAAACATAGAAGGAGGACACATATGGTGGTGGCCATCTTGTAACGGTGTATCCGAAAAATGAATGGAAAATAGTGAAATAGAATGGATTAATACTGCCCAGTAATGTACCAGTGAATGTAAAAAAGTAAAAAAGTAAATGAAATGCAAACAGTAAGTAAGAAGCAGATATAAAGAAATACAGATCATTAATGACTTCATAGGTAGCACAAGAATTCCATCCTATCATTTAAACCCAAAGGTTTAAACGATTGCAGAAATTGTATCCAGTAGTTTTCCCTTTGCAAGAGAAAGTTATTATTGTCTCTGTCATCGCGCTTAGGCACCACTTCAACAGCAGCAAATCTTAATTGACTGATGTTGTGTCTGAGTTCTTTAAAATGAGCTGCTACAGGAGATTCAAGATTTTGAGTCCTGATGTTGCTTTTGTGTTCATTGATACGTATCTTTAATTTGCGAGAGGTTTTTCCTGTGTAGATCAATCCACAAGGACATTTTATGATGTACACCAGATTTTCGGTATCACAAGTGGCATTGAGTTTCAGTTTGATGTCGGTACCTTTCATGGGATGTTTCAAGATTGACTTTTTGAAGTTTGATTATATTCTTCAAGACGCTCACACGTCTATTTGGTTGTGCTCGGAGAGACGACACTCACTTCTAGTGTCGCATTTAATTTTTTAACAGTAGCCAATCCAAAGCAAGTTGTCTGTGAAATAGTCGAATTCAAAAACAACATGTGGTTCGGGATGAGACATGCACGGTGCAAAGCCTCACTGCCTTGTACTTGCCAGCTTTTAGAACCCCAAACAGATTTAAGATCAATAGTATCCTTCCACAACTCGTAGCCCCCAACAGCCAATTGGTCAAGAAAGGACTTCGAATACAATAGCTTTGTATCGGTAAGTCTAACCTTGGATGTGGACCTTTCAGTCATTTTAAAATAAAATGCATTGGGAATAGACTGATTAAAATCAATAAAATAAGTGAATCTCTTCAATAAGGAAGCAGAACTGCCTTGCACAGGAGCTGGACAATGTTCCCATTGTGTATAATTAACAGTATTCCTCCTGGTATTAGCTTTATGTAGGAAGTGATTGCCAAAATGTTGGAAACAATACAAATCACCATAATTAGCAGATTCTAAATACAAATCTTCAGCATCAAAGGCAGCATAATATTTCAAATCAGAAAACAAGGGAGCTACGCTAGCGAACAAGATAGCCGCTTAGGCTCCCGGCTCCGCAAACCTCCGTCTCCTGCCAGATGATCCTGTCATTTATCCTGTGTTTACGCCCGACCTCCGTGTGGATGAACCGGTGTACAGTCTGATGGTGCAATCCCGAGAATTTTACCGGCTTGGTTGACGGAGTTACATCATGTTTCAGTTTGCGACCTAGCCCAGCTTGAAGCCAGGGCCTCGAGTACTGGCCCAGCTGGGTTACAGTTGAACAACATCGGCCGTTGGAATCAGGCAGGGTCCCGTCTATCGCTGTGGAGGTTGTCTTTTCCCGATTTTGATGGCGGTTATTTGGGTTGGTTAACATCGAAGGAGTGGTGACGTGGCAAGACTAGGGCTGTGGGCGGAGGTCCTTTACCGGAGACCCGGTTGGCCCCTCGCCGGTGTTCGATGGGTCGGGGTCTTCGCTTGCGGTAGCGGAGTGCAGAGCGCTGCCGTGGTGAACGATAAGTCATCCTCCGCTGCCGTCCGTTCCGCTCTTGCCTGTTCCCCCGGAGAGACCGGGCTCTCTGGGGGAAGTGAACATGGTCGATACCGAGCGAGGAGAGATGGGTCGGACGGAGAGTGAACCGTCGCTGAGGACTGTACTGGCAGCCATTGGGGCACTTCATTCACATGTGGATGCCCTTGTTCACAAAATGACTGTGGGTATACTTGAGACAGGGCGTGTGAGACCGGACTCTTCTCTATTGCAAGATCTAAAGCAAGCTAAGATTTCCACGATGACCATTTTAACGGCAGACGAGGGCCCCGTGCGGCAAGAGGTGTTGAAGCCTTTGGTCAGTGTGTTGGATAATCACGGATTGTTAAGCCATACATCGTCGCTGACTGTGGGAGGTCTAATCGGTGCTCCCTTCCCGGAGACTCCTGTTGGTAACTGTTCTCGGATTGAAACAACATCTTTTCCCTCCCTGGCAGTTTTACTATGGTCGCGGAGGAAACAACGTTGGGATTTAATGTCGGTGAGGGAGATCTTCTGTGCGGATGGGGTTCTCAAAGACTTAACATTTTTGATTTGTTTCAGACTGAACTTTTTTTAACTTTTTTCGCACTTCGATTCTCCTGTGGATGCGGTGGTTCGACCGGGAGGGGTTTGCATGGTAGATCGGAAGGGCCAAGGCTGAGACTGATTGACTGGGTATGATATTGTGGCCTCAATGTATGTGGGATTTGCTACCATTGTGCTTACGGGAGGTTGGGCGGTGTTTACAGCTTCCCCTGGTTTGTTTTGTCTGGGTTTCCTGATAGATTCTTGTTTTTCTCGCAGGGGTTGCTTGTTTCTGGCGGGAGGGAGGGGGGACCGGGAGCCCATACGAAGATGCCCTCCTCCATTTTCTACTTTTAGTATTTAGTTAGATGGGGCGACAGGCACACTGCTAGTTGGGGTTAGGCAAAAGCCATATGCAGAGGTGCAGGGTGGGTGGAAGTTTTTTTTGTATTGTTTTTGTTTTCGTTTCTATGTTTGATATCCTATTCGTATCCTGATATCGGGGGCCTTCCTGATGGGTAATATTGTTTGGTGGGAAGACAGGTCCTGGGGTGGTATTGTTTGCACTGATCTCTACAATGTGTTGCGTTTTTATTGCTGCGTGCTGGTTGCAGTCGTAGTTTTGTCCACTGCTCTACTGTGTTACGCTCTCCTGCTACTAGAAATTGCCCTGCTCATGACAATCCTGTTCCTATGGGTGGTGGGGCTTGTGATCAGTGCTGGTTGGACTAGACTTACTATTTCTTGTATACTACACGGCCGCAAGCCAGTTACATTTTATAGCTCAGCTTCTGCCTTGGGGGTTATCCGTCTATTTTGCGCTATATGTTTGTACAATTGTTGTTTATTCCGTGATGTAAGGCACCTGCAGTTGGTTTTTCTTGTTTTCAATTAATAAAAAGATTTATAAAAAAAAATCAGAAAACAATGCCTCTATGGCCTGAACATCCCAATCATCAGAACGTTTATTTTGTTTAATTACATCCCCCATAGAAACTCTAAGCACATTAGGGACATTTATACCTTCAGTGGGCCCATGGATTTGAAATTTAACAGCGTCCCACAGAATCCCATCTAGGACAGGCCAAGCAGTGATGTTAACATAAGCCAGGTCCCTCTTCAATCGGTGTGATGAGGAATGAGGAGACAATGTTCCATTAATGTGTCGAATGCAAGTTCTCTCTTCGACATAGTGTCCGTTGACAAGGCGAAAAAAATACACCACAAAGACAATCGACATGAACAGGTAAATTGGAAAAAGCACCAACCAAATATAGGTCCAAGGTGGAATTAAAAAATGTGTTTTAAAATGCGCTGCCAAAACAGAAATTTCTGAAGGGGTCTTCGATGTGTGAGAGTCAGTGTCAAAAGAAAATCTGGATTCTGTAGCCAAGCGAGTTTGTAAATCAGGCATCGATAAGTCAGTGGGGTAAGTATAGTCAGTGTCATCATGGCGGGGCCAAAACAGAATTTCTCAAAATCGCTGGACATGAGACTGCCGGAGTCATACTAAGAAGAATCGGCCACTCTGTGTAGTTTGACATTGTCAATTGAGATATACCTGCTTTCTTTACGACCTGGAAGTGGAGGTAAAACGACTGTTCTTGTGCCCTTCACTACAAGCACTGGAACCGGAGTTCGATATGAGGGACCAAATTCTTTCTTGCTTTCGATCTTCTCTCGAACCAGTTCTCCGACTTGTGGTAGCCAGTCAATTACGGGAATCTGCAACTCAGCTTCAGATGTGCAGGGCAAATGTTCCTTTGCAAGACTGTCTCTCGTCTTTTGTAGATCCTGTAAAACATTGCAATGGTCATCTACGTCTAAGGCGGCAGCAACAGCCACCGAGTCTAGACCGTCACGGTCCGGAACGAACATCTTGATACCAAAGAGCATTTCGTATGGGTTCCACCCACCCAGAGACCTTCTAGGGAGATTATTTAGGGCACGCTGCACGCTATTGAGGGGGGCTAGCCAGTTTCTGCCAGTGCGTATAACTCTAGCTGTCAAAGACTGCTTTAAGTCTCGGTTCATTCGTTCCACAACACTATTGCCCTCAGGCCTGTATGGAGACGATCACTTGACTTGGACCCACAATGAAGCCATAGCATCCTTATACGCCTTAGAGGCAAAGGCAGGACCCTGGTCCGAATGGAAGGTGCCATAGGCAAAAATCCCTACAAAGACACGCAAGTCTCTTATGACAGTTTGTGAATCAGCGCTGCGGTGGGGCCACACCCACACAAAGCGTGTGCATGAATCAACTGCTACTAAGATGTACTTATACGCAGTATCAGATAAAAAGGGACCGCAGTGATCTAAGTAATCACAACCAAGTGGTCTATTAGAAATGTACAACTGTGTCTGGGGTGGATGCGCAGCAGTTGAAGGCTTAATCTGCTAGCAAATGTCAGAATGAAGGACATAATCACGCATCTGTGTTTACAGTCCCCGCCACCAGAACCGTCGTTGCAACTGAGAAACAGTAGCCGAAACGCCCGCATGTGCAGATGACACACCTTCATGGGCAGCTGTAATCAATGTTGGCCTGCGGTTCATGTTGGTAATCAACCATTCACCAACATCAGGTATTTTCACATAAGGGACTTTATCTGGACTTAAGTGATAAGTATACTTCGAAGGGAACCCCTTAGGATATTTACGTCCCTTCTCAGTGGCAGCAACTGCTAAGATGTCATCATCAATCTTACTTTTGGAATGTGTAACTGCTGCAACCAAACATGTAGATACTGCTGTTTTTGTGGCTTCAAACAGCCATAGAATTCCCGACAGCGTGTACTCCTACGCGCTGATGACCAAGAGTGTGAATTACAAACACGAGAGGCAATCGCTCTTTAAGCTCAGCCACTCGGACCCAGATCATTTTATGTTGTATTGTGCTACCCTTGGAATCACGAAAATCATTCTGAATCCAAAAATGCAGGTTCTCATTGTAAGACTGGACACAGTAGTAAGAATCACTCACAATAAGAGTCGTCACACTAGGATCAGTGTACTCTAATGCAAGCATCAGAGCACGGAGCTCTGCCAATTGTGCTGTACAGTCCCCTAAAGCCTGCGTGTGCACAACTTTGGACTTGAATTCATCATTCACTATGGTACCCACCACAATAGCGCAAGCGGAAACGTATGCGTGTGTAACCGTGGGGACAGGAAGAGGCAATATGCGTGTTTTTGTGGTAGCTTGGTTTATTTTGGCAAACAGACTGTCAGTACAGGTTTTTCTTGTTGGTCCGCTACGTGGGGATCGGCTTCTCTCCCGCCGGGTCTTTCGGAGTACTCCCTCCTCCCTTCTTCGGACGGGGCTCCGCCTTCTGCTAGGCTCCGGAGGCTCCGTTCTGTCCGCTCTCGCCGAACGCCGGGGAACAAGCAGAAAAGAGAGGACACGTAAGTTTTCACGGAATATACTGGCTCGGCTTACCAAACAGGGGCGGGGGATGTGAGGAACGTGAGGGAGACACCGGGTGCGCTGTATTAACAAAGGAGTGACCGGAACAACAATCGTGGTATTACAAGTGCGGGGCGGGGAACTCAGTCTTAATAGAAACTCGAGAGGGCTACTTTAGGCTTCTGCCTTTCTTCCTCCACCACCCCAGGAATCTTTCACGTACCTTGGCTAGCCGTACCCCTCCTGGCGTACGGCTGGGCGGATCGTGGGGTTGGCCTCCGGGCTTAGCTGGTCGTGCAGAATGGCTCTCCTTGTTTCCCGTGTTCGTCTCGGGTTCCGCTGGGTCTTGAGACGCCGCCGACGGGCTCCGTCCTCTGCTCTCGGTTCTCTGTACTTCTGCTATGCTCTCTTCGCTTCTCCACCTCGCTCCTCTTCTCCACTCCTCCTCGCTGCTTCCCGCCTCTCCGCTCTCTGCCACACTGTCCGCTCCTCCAGTGTAGTAACACACCTGGTGACTGTCTGTTCCTCCTTTAATCTGTGTACTTGGGTCCTCCTCCTCCATCAGACTGCTCGTCCACTTAAAGGGCCCCCAGTCTCCGTCGTCTTCCTCGTCACAACTGTAGATCTCAGGTCCCGACCCTCCGGGGGGCTGCAGGGGCTGTGGAGAGAAGAGGGGGGGGTCGGATATCATTACTGTGGGCCCCTTTTCGGGGCATGATGGCGAGCCCCTGTTACACACCATCCCCCCTGAACACTTCCGATCGGGAAGTGGATTCCGGGACAAATAGTCGGCCCCCGTGTTGTCCACCCCTTTCTTGTGCCGAATGCAAAAGGCATAAGGTTTCAGGGCCAGGAACCAGCGCATGACCCTTGCATTGTTGGACTTGTTACGCGCCATCCAGAGAAGGGGGGCATTGTCAGTATAAAGCGTGAACGTACGCCCCTCCAAGTAATACGACAACTTGTCCACAGCCCATTTAATCACCAGACATTCTTTCTCCACAGTCGGATATTTGAGTTTTCGGGGAAACAGCTTCCGACTAATGAACAAAATGGGGTGATCGACTCCTTCCCCGTCCTCCTGGGAGAGCACCGCCCCGATACCATAGTCCGAGGCATCTGTATGTAGCGCAAAGGGCCGCGAAAAGTCGGGCGAGGTGAGTATCGGGGTCGATGTGATTGTGCGTTTCAGAGACGTAAAGGCGTCGGACATGGCCGGGGTAGGTGTCTGCAGGACCGATTGTTTTACTTTGGTCTGGAGTGCGTCCGTAAGGGGGGCTGCTAGCTGCGCAAAGCCCGGAATGAACCTCCTATAATAGCCTATGAGGCCCAAAAACGCCCGCAGTTCTTTTTTTGTTACCGGGAACGGGGTTTCGGCTATGGCCCTCACCTTCTCCGTTTGCGGCTCTATGAAGCCGTGACCTAGTACATATCCCAGATACTTTACTTTCTGGAAAGCGATCCTGGTCTTCTTGGCATTTATTCTCAGTCCGGCCTGGGCGAGGGTGTCCAACACCTGGTGTAGGTGTTGCAGATGTGTTTTCCAGTCAGGACTAAAGACGACGATGTCGTCCAGGTAGGCTGACGTAAAGTCCGATATCCCTTTCAGAACATTGTTCATCAACCTTTGGAATGTGGCAGGGGCGCCGTGTAGGCCGAAGGGGAGAACCGTAAACTCGAATCTTCCTTCTTCTGTGGCGAATGCCGTTTTATGTCGGTCTTCTTCTCTTAGGGGGACCTGCCAATAGCCCTTGGTAAGGTTGATGGTGCTTATGTATTTCGATTCCCCCAATCTCTCGATGAGTTCGTCTATCCGTGGGATGGGATAAGCGTCGAAGGTGGATATATCATTCAGGGCACGAAAGTCCATACAGAAACGGCGTGTCCCGTCCGGTTTAGGGATCAGAACTATCGGACTTGACCATTCGCTGTGGGACGGTCTGATCACCCCAAGTTTTAACATTTCCGCTACTTCTTGCCTGATCCCCTTTCTTCGGGCTTCCGGTATCCTATAGGGTTTGATCTTCACGCTTTTCCCGGGTACCGTGTTGATGCTATGTTCAGCCAGGGTGGTTTTCCCGGGGGTGTCGGAGAACACCATGGCGTGGTTTTGCAGGGTCTTCAGGAGCTCTTGTCTCTCTGTGTCCATTAGATCCTCGTTGATAACGAGATGAGTGAGAGTAGACGAAGGGTCATGTCTTTGATTTTCTATCATATGAATCTCGGCCGGAGGGGCACCAAGCCATTTTTTTAACATGTTTATGTGGTACACCTGTGTTTTATGGGGCCGGATCTGAAGTCGGTAACTGGTGTTTCCGATCGTTTCTGTGACTTTGTAAGGCCCCCCCCACTCCACTTTGAACTTCTGGGTCGAGGAGGGCAGCAGCACCAGAGCCCAGTCTCCTCTGGTCAGTCTTCGCCACTTCTTTCCTTTATCATACAATGTCTTCTGTTTCGCCTGACTCTTTTCCAAGTTAGCAAACGCCAGGTCTCTTAATTTGCCCAGCTTGGACCGCAGGTTTCTGGCGTACTCCAGGGTCTTTGAGATTTCTTCTGGGGTCTCCTTCTCCCATGCTTCCTTTTTCATGTCTAAAAGGGACCGTGGTTGGCGACCGTACAGCAGTTCGAACGAGGAGAACCCCATGCTGCTTTGTTTTTGCCCTCTTATGACGTAAAGGGCAAGGGGTGGCACCTGGTCCCATTCCGTACTGTTTACCTCCAACATTTTACGCAGGGTGTTCTTCAGGGTGCGATTGTACCGTTCTACCAGTCCGTCTGTTTGTGGATGGTAGACCGCGGTGCGGATTTGGTGAATGTGTAAGAGAGCGCACACCTCTTTCATGAGGCGAGACACGAAGGGGGTCCCTTGGTCTGTTAAGATTTCCTTTGGGAAACCCACTCGGGAGAAGAGTTCCAGCATTTTATCGGCGACGTTCTTTGTTGTCGCAGTTGTGAGGGGGAAGGCTTCGGGAAATCTGGTAGAGTAGTCGACGACCACCAACACGTATTGGTGTCCTTTCTTGGTCTTAGGAAGTGGCCCTATGAGGTCCATCCCCACTCGTTCAAAGGGGACACCGATGATCGGAAGAGGTTGTAATGGAACGGCAGGTGGTCTGGTCATGTTTCGTTTTTGGCAAATGTCACATTCCTGGCAATATACCATGGCATCCCTATAAATCCCGGGCCAATAGAAGCACTTCAGTAGATTCTGCGTTGTTTTTTCGGCTCCGGTGTGACCGGCTACTAAGTGTGAGTGTGAATAGAACAGCACTTGCTCGCGGAATGGTACGGGTACTAGCAACTGCTCGGGGTCGTTTTCACTCCCCTGTCTATATAACAAGTCGTTTTTGATGAACAGTCTAGGATATTCAATAGGAACAAGATCCTGGTGTCGGTGCGCTTTTTCCCAGGCGTTGAACAAGGTCGCATCGTTCGCCTGGGCGAACTGAAAGCTCCTGTCCAGAATCCAGGGTTCGGGAGAAACCAGAGAGTCCAAGGGCTTCGGCTTCCCGGGGGTTTTCTTTTCTCTTCCCTGGGGCTCTAGGCATTGTTTAAACATTTCCAGAAACGCCGGGTTGTCCGTTCCTATTATCAGATCCTCTGGTAGGGATGACAACACTCCCACTTTTACACGGTATGGGACGCCTTTAGGGGGTACCAACGGAAGAATGGCCACAGGGTACGGTTTTACGTCTCCGTGGACACACCTGATGTACACTCTTTCTTTGGGCAGTACCTGGTGAGGACGCACGTGGTGGGCCTGTACTACCGATTGGCGGCAACCCGAATCTAGAAGGGCTTTTACGGGGTTACCGTTTACATCCATACTCACTCGATATGCGTGTCCCATCTCGGCCGAATACAACACTGTACGGGGTAAGTACCCGACCTCCATGGGTTCTTCTTCTTGCTTTCGCCGTGGGCAATGACGAGCAATGTGTCCCCATGTACCGCACTCGAAACATTGCAGTCCACTGTGGGGTAGGGGCTCCATTCTCCAAGGCCTATTCTTGGCCGGCTCCTGAGGCTTCACGGGTCGTTTCTCCGATCTGAGGGGGTTTTTCAGTCGCTCTGGTTCCCCCGTCCCAGGCGGTCTCTGCTGTACTCTGGAAAAGGTGTTGGCCATCTCTACTGCCTGGCTGGTGGTTAGGTCGTGGTGTTGTTTCAACCACCGCTGGGTGGAGAAAGGCAGGGCCTCAAGAAACTGCTCGAGATATATGCGATCCATTATCTCTTCCTTCGTGCTCTCGTTGGGTTTCAGCCACTTATCTGCAGCCATCTTTAGGCGGACAAACAGAGTTTTAGGCGTTTCCCCCGGTACTCCTCTTTCCCTTCTGAACCGAAGCCTATACGCCTCTTTGTCCAGTCCTAGATGGTCCAATATGATTTTTTTGATATCCGCATAGGGCGTGTCTCCTCGGGGGTTCGCCACCTGATAGGCGGCTTGAGCCTCACCAACCAACAATGGGGCCAGAAAGAACGGCCATTTCGCCCCTGGCCAACCGCATGCTCGAGCCGCCCGCTCAAAATTAAGAAGAAACGCGTCCGGGTCCTCCCCTGGCTGGTATTTCTGCAGGGATACCCCTCCTATGCTATGGTGCTATGGGGCGTGCCGCCAACTGCCACGGTGCTGGGGGATATCGGCGGATCTAGGGCCCGGGCTACAACAGCTGCTTTGATGATCTCCCTGTCGGCCTCTGCTGCACGCAGCTGTTGCTCAGCAATCCGTTCAAGTCTTTCTTGTCCATGCACAAGTGCCTGTATGACCTCATCCATCTTTGGTTTACAGACGGAGGTTATGCCCGCATTCTCCACCACTGTAACCGTGGGGACAGGAAGAAGCAATATGCGTGTTTTTGTGGTAGCTTGGTTTATTTTGGCAAACAGACTGTCAGTACAGGTTTTTCTTGTTGGTCCGCTACGTGGGGATCGGCTTCTCTCCCGCCGGGTCTTTCGGAGTACTCCCTCCTCCCTTCTTCGGACGGGGCTCCGCCTTCTGCTAGGCTCCGGAGGCTCCGTTCTGTCCGCTCTCGCCGAACGCCGGGGAACAAGCAGAAAAGAGAGGACACGTAAGTTTTCACGGAATATACTGGCTCGGCTTACCAAACAGGGGCGGGGGATGTGAGGAACGTGAGGGAGACACCGGGTGCGCTGTATTAACAAAGGAGTGACCGGAACAACAATCGTGGTATTACAAGTGCGGGGGGTGGGGGAACCCAGTCTTAACAGAAACTCGAGAGGGCTACTTTAGGCTTCTGCCTTTCTTCCTCCACCACCCCAGGAAGCTTTCACGTACCTTGGCTAGCCGTACCCCTCCTGGCGTACGGCTGGGCGGATCGTGGGGTTGGCCTCCGGGCTTAGCTGGTCGTGCAGAATGGCTCTCCTTGTTTCCCGTGTTCTTCTCCACTCCTCCTCGCTGCTTCCTGCCTCTCCGCTCTCTGCCACACTGTCCGCTCCGCCGGTGTAGTAACACACCTGGTGACTGTCTGTTCCTCCTTTAATCTGTGTACTTGGCTCCTCCTCCTCCATCAGACTGCTCGTCCACTTAAAGGGCCCCCAGTCTCCGTCGTCTTCCTCGTCACAACTGTAGATCTCAGGTCCCGACCCTCTGGCTGCAGGGGCTGTGGAGAGAAGAGGCGGGGGTCGGATATCATTACTGTGGGCCCCTTTTCGGGGCATGATGGCGGGCCCCTGTTACAGCGTGTTTTGACCCATGCGCAACCTGAGCTGAACCATCAGTGTAAATGATACAGTGGAAATCCTCCAAAGGCCGCATAGTCAATGGCGCAGGATGAACAAATTCATACTGCAAAAACTCCTGAGACTGCAAGGAGGCGTCAAAAATAAAGGTGACATTCGAAGATGTCAAAGACGCTGCCCACTGAATCTACCGAGGGTGTAAAGCTTTAGAATTGGGTACACTGGCTCTAGTCACCGCCTCAAGTGCAGGATGCAGGTTTACAACCAACATGCTTTTTCCCTGTGACAGTGCACGTTCTTTCAGAATTGCCATCTGCACTGCTGTTAAAATCTTTTCCACAGAGGAAAACCGCATTTCAGCCGAAGTGTACAAGTGTGACTTGTAAGCAATAGGTACTGTGTCACCTTCATTAAAAGTCAGGTAAGTGAAACCAACCGCCCCAGGGATAATTCTTATCACTAGATTGGTTTGGTTATCACGAGTCAGTAAGAATTTAGATTCTAAAAGGTCAGCCTGCAAAGATTGCAAAGTAGCTGAATGTTCCGGCAACCAGCAAGATTTGGTAAAAGTTGGTTGTAGCAAAGCATACAATGGCTTGATACGCTGGGCATATTCGGGAATATAAGTACGCCCGAAATTCAAAAAGCCCAGTAAAGATTGTAGTTCTTTCAGGGTTGTATTAGCGTGCAGTTGTGCGCATTTCTCCAAGAAGTGAGGGGCCAACCCTCGACCTTCATTGTTGAGCTTGTAGCCCAAGAACAACACTGTAAACTCTGCAATGGGGGATTTAGCAAAATTACATTTGTAACCGAAGTCCGCAAAGCAACAAATAATGCGGTCAACGCGACACAGATGCGCCCACAATTCGACGTCTGTGAGATAAATGTCATCCACATACGAATACAAATCCGGGTTCACCCTCTCTAAGAGAGAGACAATGCGGGCTGCAAACACGCCTGGACTTTTCTTATAGCCCATTGGGAGGCATTTAAACTGATGCTGTTTGCCGCGGCTTGTAAAACTGGTCCATTGTGAGCTGAGGCCATCCAGATGGTGGGCAAAAAAAACGTTGGATATGTCAAGCGTGGTTTTAAACCGTTTACGTTCAAGACTATCCACTAAAGCAGAGCCGTGGGTATTCTGTACTGCGCAGGTACGGCAATGCGAGTTCAAATGCCGGTAATCCAATACCAAACGGTACGATTCGTCAGGCTTGGGTACAGTAAAAAGAGGGTTATTGATCGGTGACAGTTTGAATTACACCTTGATATTCCAATTGTACAAGGATTTCCGCTACAGAAGCCTTAGCTTCACGTCGGATGGGATATTGGGGTTAAGGCTGCGGCATAGACCGCAAAGGAATCTCGTGGCGCGGAGAAAATTGATCCCAACCACAGTGTGTGCGGTACAAAGAAGGCGCAAGGTACTTAGCCCACTCTTCTGCAAAATTCTGCGCATGCTCCTTTGAGACTGTGCGCGCGAAACTAGGGAGGATCACCTCCTCCCCTCTCGGAGCTGCGAGAACAAAAGGTGGGGGCCAGTCAGCCTCCGCTAACAAAATGTAATAGGTAGTCGTAAGATTTTCCCAAAATACCCCTTTTTATGGTACGTTGTATGTCATCTTCAATTAAAAGGACAATTTCATAAAGTCTATCAGGGGGAGCTACTCTGGTAACAGCTGTCTCTACAACAACATAACGGTTAGTCGCTGTCACCTTCAGTAGTGGACGCAGGGCCTCTCGCACAATGGTAATCTTCGCCGCGCTGTCCAGCAGGGTCAGAGCCCATGTCAGATTCCGAAGCTGCGTTCTCACTATCTGTGGAATGTCTCGCTGTTAAAGCGGCAACCTTTTTCTTCTGAAACTGGGGTCTTTTCGGTGTCGAATCGTCCTGTTTGCCTTTGCCGTCTTTGGGGCGGGGCAGGTCGCGAGTCTGCTGGCAACCCCGGCCTCTGCCGCCACCTCCACCACCGGTCGATGAGGCCGATGTGTCCTGTAAAGAACAAGGAGAGCATTGATCAGGAACCTGAAATATATCAGGCGACTTAAGCGTAGTGCGGTCGCGTAAATCATATACGCGCTCAGTAGACGCAGGCACCAGTGACGGGGGACAAGACTCCTGTTTCTGCTGTTGTTTTCCCTGACCTTTCTTTTTCGGCCAATTTTGCTTCTTAGCCTTGGGCTAGTCGTCAGTCTCCGACTTCTGCCCTTGGGGTTGTTTCTTCTGCTTTGTAGAGAAGGGCTTGAGACCCAAACTATTTCGGCCCACGGCGTTATAAGCCGCCATAATAATTCTTGGTAACTGGCAGGGTTTGTCGGCATTGGGAATGGCCTGCAAAGCAATAGACACTTGAAAGTTTACCGCATCTCCCTTGACATTTGCAAGCACGAGTTCCGCAACTACGTCAAAACTCCTGCACAGTCGCATTCCCAATTCAACCGCTGCCTCAGATCCGTGCTCATCCTGAACACGTTTAATGACTGTTAGACCTGACATCATTGGCATGAGTCTCTCCTCCATTTTTTCTGTTTGCCTCCCCTGTTTACGATGTTTTCTGCTGGTATATTGCTTTGGGCACTGTGCCACTGCTGATCAGTGCCACAGTGCAAGTGCTCCCTATGTGAAATTGCTGTATTGATTGAATTCCATGTTTGGCTTATTTGGTTTACTATTAGTCCCTAGTAGAGTGCACCAAGAGTGCCAGGGCTTGTAAATACAAATGCTGCTCGTGGGCTTGCAGCACGTGTTGTGCCACCCACAAGAGCGGCCTAGTAAAAGTATGTCTGAAGGTCTACCATTGCTAGACCACGTGCAGTCTGACGGTCACGAGGACTGCGCAAGTACACCTACTTGCCAGTCCCTAAACCTTCCCTTAACTTCATGTTAGTCACCCCTATGGTAGGCCCATGGGCAGGGTGCATTGTAAGCATAAGGTAGGACAAGCCTGACAAGGTTGGCATGTCCTAATAGTGAATTACCGCCATATTCGTTTTTCACTATTGTAAGGTTACCTGCTCTCCATCAGTTAGAATGGGCTGCCAGGATTATTAATGCTATAATCCTAGCGGGCTCGGGGAGCATGGTGCAATGTCGAGTTTGGTATCCCTGAACTCAGGGTTTAATAACGCATCCGTTTGGGTGGATGGTTTTTGGACTCTGTGTTGGAAAATAGCACTTTTAGAAAGTAGCTATTTTCTTGTCTAACTGTCTACCGGTCTCTGCTGGTTCTGGTGTGCGTGTGACAGGAGCTGGGTGGCTCCAGAGGTCTGAATGAGTCAGTGTGGGATGAGTGGGGCATTTGCATTGAGAGTAGGGGAAGAGTAGCTCCTGATAGCCTGCCCTGCCTGATACAATGCTGGCTCCGCCCCCCTGCCAGGCGACTGATGACTCTGTGCCTGCCTGAGACTTTCCTGGCCCCCCTCCTGCCGGGCAACTGATGGCCCTGCCCCTGCCAGTGACAATGCTGGCTCCGCTCCTGCTGGGCGGCTGAAGACTCTGCCCTGCACAGTGAATAAGCCAGGTGCCTCGGCCTGGCAACACCCACAACAAACCCGAGATGGGGGGAAATTCCCCTGCATGGACAAAGGGATCAAAGTCAAAAAGGGGTATAAGAGAAGGACCCCTGAACCAAGAATTTAGATCACTTCTGACAAGGAAACCTGAACCAAGGACAAGAAGCCTGCTGATCTAAGGACTGCCTACCCCTTCTGCCGGAGTGCTGTTTGTTGGGGGAATCCTGCAGTTGCTTCTTTATTTTTGCCAAGGAACCAGGAGAGAGGAACTGTGTGTGTACTCTCAAACTTTGCTCAAGAAAATCTCCAAGGGCTGGAAGAAGTGCCAGTCTCCTGTTGAAGTCACAGGGCTAAAGGACTTCATTTATTTGCTAAAAGTGCTTGTTGCTGGAACCTGAAAATCCAGCACCTCTGAAGAATCCAGCAATCTCGACGCTGACGGACGCCGCCGAATTCAGCTCGACATCGTGAGTAACGGCTCCAGTGTCCCGCACCTTCGACGCCGGCCGCCGGGCCCGATCGACGCCAGTAGCGACGTCAGTGAGTAGCGAGTTCGGCTCCAGCTCCAAGTGACCCTGTGTCGGCGCCGCTGCTGATCGCATCAACATCGAGCCCTCTCGACGCCGTGAGCGCTGCTCACTCTTGCAACATCGACATCGACGACGACGCCGTATCCTGCTTCACCTCGTGAGCGCTGCTCCTGCCTGACTTCGGTCGACGCCGCTGCAGATCGCCCCGACTCCGAGGCCCGATCGACACCGAAGACGCGACGCCGGACATCTCGACGCCGCTGATCGAGTGCTTCACTTTTCCAAGGTACTGTGTTGTTGGGGTCTGTGCGACTCTGGGCTCGACATAGCGCTCCTCGCGATTAACTTTGCCTCGACGTCGTGTGACTCCCGTGTGGGTTACATTGTTGCCAAGAACTGTGTTTTTAAAGAAGAAGAGTTGCTTTTGATACTAAAGACTTTGTGCTAAGAAGAAACTATGCTTGAACTATTATTTTCCCTTCCAAGAGTATTTGTTAAGATTGTGGTATATTTTTGTCGTTATTTGGTCTTGTGCTAAGCCTTATATAAAAATCCTTATTTTTATAATACTACTGTGTCGTGTCCATTTGTAGTGTATTCACTTTATTACTGTATGTGGTCATAAATGCTTAACGCACTGCCTCTGAGATAAGCCTGTCTGCTTTGCCAAGCTACCAAGGGGGTGAGCAGGGGTTATCTAAGTGTGTGATCCCCTTGCCCTGACTAGAAAAGGTGTGTCCCTATTTGTCAGAAGTGTATACCTCTGCCAACTAGAGACAGCCGCTTCTAACATTGGTGGGTCAGCGGTGAGGATTTGAACTTTGCATTTTTGACCCATGTGCAGTGATTAGTGTGCTCTACATAGTGAAAGCAAACCATAGCGCATCCACAATCTGTTTTGGTTGGATATTCTATTTTTGTTCTCCGCTTTCCTGAAGCTTGATTTTTGAAACTGCCAGTTTTGACCATGAGTGATGCCGGAGTCACTGTCCCTGTTGTTGTGGAGGAGTTTGATAGGAGTAAGATAAAGGATTACAAGTTACAGGATCTGAGATCCTTTTGCAAGCAGTTGAAAGTCCCTACTCCAGGCCTCTCCAAGAAAGCAGATTTTCTCAAAGCATTGGAGGCCTGGTTAGAGGCCAGAGATTCCTCTGATCCGGTGGTGGTACCGACAGGGGAAGGGGAAGAGGAGGTGCCAGTGAATGGGCCCCCCTCCCCTCCTGGCAGCAGTGTTTCCTCCAAAGGTCTTTCTCCTGAAGAAAGAGAAGAAAGGGCGAAGGAGCGAGCATACAACATGGAAATGGCAAAACTTAAGATAAATGGGCAGTTGGAGATAGAGAATGCAAGGGGCAGGAGAGAAGCTGATATGGAGATCAAAAGGTTAGAGTTTGAAAGAGAGAAGTTAGCTTTTGAGCGTGATACCAGGTTGAGGGAGTTGGAGCTCAAAGCTAAAGAGTTAGAATTGAATCCCTCTGGTGGCAGCATCCCATCTGTGCCTGCAGAAAGTAGGTTTTATTTTCCTAAAGATGTGATCAAAGATTTTCAGAAGAATGAAGATATTGGTCAATGGTTTAAAGCATACGAGTTAGCATTGTTGGCCCACCGGGTCCCTCAGAAGGATTGGGGAGCGGGGTTGTGGGGTCGCTTTGTGAATGAGGGAAGAGATACCCTGTTAGGCATGCCTGTTGAGGATAGGATGTCTTATACTCATATGAAAGATGCTTAAATGTTAAGGTATGGCCTAACCCCAGAAAAGTACAGACAGGACAGAATGTAAGAAGTTGCCTGGTACTACGTGGGTGGAATATGTGTCATATTTTTGCACAGCCATGGATGGTTGGGTAAAGGGCAGCAAAGTGGAAAGTTATGATGCTCTTTATGATCTGTTTGCTTGGGAGCACTTGTCTAATAACTGTTTTCCAGAGCTGCGCCAGCACCTTATTGATAGTAAGATATCTAACCCTAGAAAACTTGCTGAGGAGGCGGACCGCTGGGTCAGTACCAGGGTCCACAAGGGTCCAGTGGGAGACTCAGCCAAAGGTGGGCAGGGTCCCCAGCAGAAGAGTGGGGGGGACAAGGGTAAACAGAAGGAGTCCCAGAAAGGGCCCCCAAAGTAATCCCCAAGGGAACCAAGGGAAGGGTTCCCTGCCTCCCCCAGATAAGAAATCAGAGGCCCCGACAGGTAAACCTGTTCGTAGGGCCCCAATGACCTGCTTTGCTTGTAAGCAGGTGGGACACCGGTTTTATGATCCCCAGTGTCCCTTGAAGAACTCTAGTGCACCACCACGTGCCGCCCTCCGTCAGTTGGCGAGTGTAGCCCTGGGAGGGGAGGAGATGGTTGCCCATGGTGGGGAGGGTCCCGCAGAGATGTCCCTGGTCTCTCTAGGAGACATGGAATTGGTCCCTCCACCCCCTCTGCCTAGTAACACTAAGAAATATAGGCAGTGGGTGACCATTAATGGCCATAGAGTGGAAGCTCTCAGAGACACCGGAGCGAGTGTGACAGCTGTCAAGTGTCACTTGGTGTCCAGAGAGCAGGTGGTTCCCCACGCATTCTACCCTGTGATAGCTGCTGACAACTCCCAGAGAGCTTGTGAGGTAGCTCAGGTTCCCTTTGAATGAGGGGGAGTTTCGGGTACTCTTCAGGTTGCTGTGAGGCCCGCCATGCCTGTTGATTGTCTCCTGGGCAATGATTTGGAAGACTCCCCTTGGGCTAAGGTGGAGAGGGAGACACATTTGAAAATGTTGGGTGTGCCAGAGTGGGTGTGTGCAACCACTCGATCCATGACAGCAAGTAAGGGTGTTGATGGGGTTCTGGAGCCTGAAAGTATGGCCCAGGACCCAGCTGTGAAGAGAAGAGGCAGGGGGCGCGGGAAACCGTCCCCCGTAGTTCCCGTGGTCCAGGAGGAGGCAGACCTTGAGGGGTATGCCCTGGAACCCACAGGTGAACAAGTAGCTGAACTGGGAGACCTGCCCGAGCTGACCCACTGGCAGCAGGATGGTGGTCCCTCCAGGGAAGAATTTTGTGCAGAACAGAAAGTGTGCCCTTCTCTTGTGGGTATGAGGCAGCAGGCCTCAGCCCAAACCTCAGGTGATCAGTCAGGGTCACATTTTGTTTACTGGGAGAACGACCTCCTGTATAGCGAGCCTAAGGCTGCTGAGCCTGGGTCAGCCCGTGTGCTGGTGGTACCCCAGCGCTTCAGAGCCTTCCTACTGGGTTTGGCTCATGACGTTCCTTTAGCTGGACATCTGGGGCAGGACAAGACCTATGACAGGCTTGTCACCCATTTTTATTGGCCTCAGATGAGAAGGGATACAGATATCCATTGCAAAACCTGTCAAACTTGCCAGGCAAGTGGGAAAAGCGGGCGGAAGCAGAAGGCTCCCCTCCAACCTTTTCCCGTGGTCAGTACCCCCTTTGACCGGTTGGGGATTGACATTGTTGGGCCACTGGACCCCAAGACAGCCCTGGGCAACAGGTTCATCCTGGTCTTGGTGGACCATGCCACACGGTACCCGGAAGCAATCCCTCTCAGAACAATGACGGCCCCCGTGGTGGGACGAGCTCTGATGGGTGTTTTCTCCCGAATGGGGTTCCCCAGAGAGGTGGTGTCAGACCGGGGCACCAACTTCATTTCCAATTATATGAAGTCTCTGTGGAAGGAGTGTACAAGTTCACCACTCCTTACCACCCTCAAGGTAACGGGTTGGTTGAGAGATTCAACCGTACCCTTAAAGGCATGATCATGGGTCTTGAAGAACCAATGAGGCGGAAATGGGACGTCCTCTTGCCATGCCTACTGTTTGCTTACCGTGAGGTGCCACAGAAGTCTCTAGGGTTCAGCCCCTTTGAGCTTTTGTATGGACACCCGGTAAGAGGACCTTTGAGTCTGGTCAAAGAAGGCTGGGAGCAATCTCCCAGGAAACCTCCCCAGGATGTATACAGTTACATGCTGGCCTTTAGGAACCAGACTAGGCGCTTCAGAGATCTTGCTCAGGCAAATCTGGAGGCCAGCCAGGAGATGAAGCGGTGGTACGACCAGAAGGCCACTCTGGTAGAGCTTCAGCCTGGTCAGAAAGTTTGGGTCATGTCCCCTGTGGAACCTTGTGCGCTCAAGGACAGATGGACTGGACCATTTAAGGTTGTGGAGAAAAAGAGCGATGTCACCTACATGGTGGACTTGGAGTCTCCCAGGAACCCCTTGCGGGTCCTGCATGTCAACCGTTTAAAGCCCCACTTAGAAAGGTCCGAAGTGGGCATGCTCCTAGCTACAGATGCCGGAATGGATGAGGAGAGTGAGCCTCTTCCTGACCTCCTGTCTGCAAAAGAGCAAGATGGGTCAGTGGATGGTGTTGTCCTCTCTGACACACTGACCCCTGAACAGCAGCAAGATTGTCGCCAACTGTTGGGACAATTCCCTGATCTGTTTTCCTTGATTCCTGGTGTCACTCAGTGGTGTGTCCATGATGTGGACACCGGGGACAGCACTCCTGTCAAGCACAAGGCTTACAGAGTGACTGACAAGGTCAGAGCATACATCAAGGAGGAAGTCTCCAAAATGTTTGCCTTAGGGGTGGTTGAGTCCTCTAGCAGTCCTTGGGCCAGCCCAGTGGTCTTGGTCCCAAAGGCTGCAGCTCCTGGTGCTTCACCGGAACTTCGGTTCTGTGTGGATTACCGAGGACTCAATTCAGTCACCAAGACTGACGCGCACCCCATCCCCAGAGCTGATGAGCTCATAGATCGGTTGGGGGCTGCCCGGTACCTCAGTACGTTTGATCTAACGTCTGGGTATTGGCAGATCGCCTTGACTGATGGGGCAAAAGAGAGGTCAGCATTCTCCACACCAGATGGGCACTACCAGTTCCGGGTTATGCCCTTTAGGATGAAGAATGCCCCTGCCACCTTCCAGAGGTTGGTCAACCAGGTCTTGGCTGGGCTGGAGGATTTCAGTGCCGCCTACCTGGACGACATCGCAGTGTTCAGCGCCAGCTGGGAGGAACACTTGCGCCACCTCCAGGAAGTGTTGTTGGCCCTGCGCAGAGCAGGCCTCACAATCAAAGCCAGTAAGTGCCAGATTGGGCAGGGTTCAGTGGTGTACTTGGGGCACCAAGTAGGGAACGGCAAGGTGGCCCCCTACAACCCAAGATTGATACCATCCTGGCATGGGCACCGCCCAAAACCCAGACTCAGGTGAGAGCCTTCTTGGGTCTCACGGGTTACTACAGGAGGTTCGTCAAGGATTATGGTAACATTGTGCACCCCTTGACTTCGCTGACTTCCAGGAAGCAGCCACGACTTGTGATCTAGACTGACACCTGTCAGACGGCCTTTGACACCCTGAAAACTGCAATGTGCACAGCACCCATACTCCAGGCACCCGACTTTTCTAAAGAATTTGTTGTCCAGACGGACGCTTCAGAGCATGGCGTGGGGGCTGTTCTAGCTCAGGTGAATGAAGAGGGCCGAGACTTACCTGTATCCTTCATCAGCAGGAGGTTACTTCCCAGGGAACAGAGGTGGAGTGCGATAGAAAGAGAAGCATTTGCTGTGGTCTGGGCGCTGAAGAAGCTAAGACCCTACCTGTTTGGGACTCACTTCCGGGTTCAGACAGACCACAGGCCCCTCAGATGGTTGATGCAGATGAGGGGTGAGAATCCAAAGCTGTTGAGGTGGTCCATTTCCCTACAGGGGATGGACTTCACGGTGGAACACCGCCCTGGTACAGATCACGCCAATGCTGATGGTCTGTCCAGATTTTTCCGCCTTAGTGATGAGGACTCCCTAGGGTAAGGGTAGTTCTCCCCACATTTCAGCTGGAGGGGACACGTGTTAGACCTGACATCATTGGCATGAGTCTCTCCTCCATTTTTTCTGTTTGCCTCCCCTGTTTATGATGTTGTTTGCTGGTATATTGCTTTGGGCACTGTGCCACTGCTGATCAGTGCCACAGTGCAAGTGCTCCCTATGTGAAATTGCTGTATTGATTGAATTCCATGTTTGGCTTATTTGGTTTACTATTAGTCCCTAGTAGAGTGCACCAAGAGTGCCAGGGCTTGTAAATACAAATGCTGCTCGTGGGCTTGCAGCACGTGTTGTGCCACCCACAAGAGCGGCCTAGTAAAAGTATGTCTGAAGGTCTACCATTGCTAGACCACGTGCAGTCTGACTGTCACGAGGACTGCGCAAGTACACCTACTTGCCAGTCCCTAAACCTTCCCTTAACTTCATGTTAGTCACCCCTATGGTAGGCCCAAGGGCAGGGTGCATTGTAAGCATAAGGTAGGACAAGCCTGACAAGGTTGGCATGTCCTAATAGTGAATTACCGCCATATTCGTTTTTCACTATTGTAAGGTTACCTGCTCTCCATCAGTTAGAATGGGCTGCCAGGATTATTAATGCTATAATCCTAGCGGGCTCGGGGAGCATGGTGCAATGTCGAGTTTGGTATCCCTGAACTCAGGGTTTAATAACGCATCTGTTTGGGTGGATGGTTTTTGGACTCTGTGTTGGAAAATAGCATTTTTAGAAAGTAGCTATTTTCTTGTCTAACTGTCTACCGGTCTCTGCTGGTTCTGGTGTGCGTGTGACAGGAGCTGGGTGGCTCCAGAGGTCTGAATGAGTCAGTGTGGGATGAGTGGGGCATTTGCATTGAGAGTAGGGGAAGAGTAGCTCCTGATAGCCTGCCCTGCCTGATACAATGCTGGCTCCGCCCCCCTGCCAGGCGACTGATGACTCTGTGCCTGCCTGAGACTTTCCTGGCCCCCCTCCTGCCGGGCAACTGATGGCCCTGCCCCTGCCAGTGACAATGCTGGCTCCGCTCCTGCTGGGCGGCTGAAGACTCTGCCCTGCACAGTGAATAGGCCAGGTGCCTCGGCCTGGCAACACCCACAACAAACCCGAGATGGGGGGAAATTCCCCTGCATGGACAAAGGGATCAAAGCCAAAAAGGGGTATAAGAGAAGGACCCCTGAACCAAGAATTTAGATCACTTCTGACAAGGAAACCTGAACCAAGGACAAGAAGCCTGCTGATCTAAGGACTGCCTACCCCTTCTGCCGGAGTGCTGTTTGTTGGGGGAATCCTGCAGTTGCTTCTTTATTTTTGCCAAGGAACCAGGAGAGAGGAACTGTGTGTGTACTCTCAAACTTTGCTCAAGAAAATCTCCAAGGGCTGGAACAAGTGCCAGTCTCCTGTTGAAGTCACAGGGCTAAAGGACTTCATTTATTTGCTAAAAGTGCTTGTTGCTGGAACCTGAAAATCCAGCACCTCTGAAGAATCCAGCAATCTCGACGCCGACGGCCGCCGACGAATTCAGCTCGACATCGTGAGTAACGGCTCCAGTGTCCCGCACCTTCGAAGCCGGCCGCCGGGCCCGATCGACGCCAGTAGCGACGCCAGTGAGTAGCGAGTTCGGCTCCAGCTCCAAGTGACCCTGTGTTGGCGCCGCTGCTGATCGCATCAACATCGAGCCCTCTCGACGCCGTGAGCGCTGCTCACTCTTGCAACATCGACATCGACGACGACGACGTATCCTGCTTCATCTCGTGAGCGCTGCTCCTGTAGTGTAGTTCCTATCTTCCCAATAGGCTCTGCGCATTGGAATAATACCTACAGCAGTAAAGGCCTAGGCCAGACGTTAACAAAAGGCAAATTATTTTACTCAGTCAGTACGTGCATTCTTAGTCTCATCAGAATGTAGAGAAAAGGAAGAGACGGGCCTGTTCAATAAAAAGGTGTTATTTATTGATCAGTCTCTTTTCTCATACAAGAGAAATGGATCGATATTATTGCAATACTTATAGTTAAGTAAAGTGCATACATTAAAAGCAATAGTATAAAATAATACTGTAAAAACATTGATATGGTTTCTAAGCCATAAGATGTTTAAAATGAATAAAATATATTACATACACATATACATTTGACTAAACGTACTCAACTGGTGTTTCTAGATACGCCTACCCCGTGTACCTGACCTAAGTCTAATACGTGGGCAGGAATAGATAGTTACAGTTTAAGTTAAGTTTGTTTTTGCCAAGTGAATAACTAAAGAATTCTCTGTGAGGGGTTATTCAGTTCTGTACCTGGAATTTAGGATGAATGAGGAATGGTATCTCTCTCTCTGGTCTCGATATCCCAGGCTGCCTGCGAGGGCTACCCGGAAACGCCGGTGCTGTATTCTCGGCAGGAGAAAGCAGCGCGTCTCTCAGCGCGTCAGAAAGGCGGGGCTGCGCCAGCGGGGTCTGCTCTGCTCTTCGCTTCGGCAAGTATGGCTGCTCCGTCTCGTCACCACGCGTGTGTTTGCATATGGCAAGATCGGTAATATTTATACCTTTAAGGTGCCGAGATTGACGTAAGGATGGACATAGATACGTCAATAAAGATGTCATACGACTTGCTCGTTAGCACATTCTTTTACTAAAGTTCTCGGTGAAATCAAAACAATGGCCGCAGGGTTTTGCCCAGGTTGTCATAGGTTTGATTTGTTATGAGAACTCCGTATGCCTTATCAGGGGCTGGAGGAATATCGCTTGTCTAATTAGATCGCAAGTGTTATGACCTAATCAGATAACACGTTCCTGTGCCGTAGTGTGACTGCGTCAGATAACGGTATCTGCATCATGGGGGTTTTCTGCCTCATGGGCTGACTGCTAGTTAACTTGTTGGTTTGTTTAACTAGAATAGGGTCAGGAATAGGGGGATCGATTCAGAACCTATAGGAATACATGACACCCACTCCACGCTAACTATGGACATATTTACTAATCTAGGCATAGTATAACATAGTACAACATACTATAGAGTAGTGTGTATACCTTACCACCCCAAAATACATAAATGCATTTTGAAATTTTCAAATATACTGAAAAAAATTGCAGACATATATATATGGTATGCACTCAAGCTGTAGAAAAATGCCAAAGTAATCGCATTTGTATACATTATTGCTTATTTGGTATATGAGAATTACACATGAAATGGTTTCTTACAGAAAAAAGTTTCGAGACCATTCCATCACAGAATAAAATATCTTTATGAACATGCCAGCGGGCAGCTAATGTCTATAAGCTATCTAAAATTTAGAAACCTTAGTTCTCTAAGAATAGTTCTTACTTTAAGCAGAAGATAGTGTCCCGAAAAATATGCAAAAATATTTGGGGCTGCTGGAAAAACTGCTGTCCGTGAACTCGAGCGAAAATGTTCATGTGACTTTATTTTTAAAGTTGAAGGCCGAATTCAGGGAACGCCGTGTGCGAGCTTGCTCAAAAGTCTCTATTTCTGTTCGGGTGAGAACATCATATCATTTAGGCTTTCGAAAAAACTGTCAACAGCTTCCTGGGAAAGTTCCACTAACTCGGAAATAGGTGTAATCATGCATTCTTGCGCATGATTGTCTCCATTGACATTCTGATTTGAATTACTGACAGAAGGTCGTACCTGTTCGATGCTGCTTTCATCTTGAACTTCACTACCCATCAATCGTAGTGGTGAAGCTTCCACGAATGCCGTCATCAGGATTGGTAGCCTTTGAGGGCAGCACAAAGCATGAACCTTGATCGGGCTCAACAATGTTTCTGCATCCATCGGCGCATCCGATTGTAGCGTCAGACAGGTGTCTAACACGCATTCTTCTCCGCATAGCAGACACCTCAATACAGGTAAAACACATCTTTGCCACATTGGTCGAAATGATAGAAACCAAGTCATGTTCAGGTCTCTAAGCCGGGAGAGTCCCAGGATTTTTGATATCCGGTCCCGGTATCCAATGGCTAGGATTGTTTCTTCCCTTGTCGCAAGAGTTTTGTCTGTGACATGGGTTGCCATAACGAAAAATAAGGACTAAGAATAGGATTCCTGCAATTAGTCCCAGGATCAGGGGAAGTCCGCCAAAAATCGAATGGACGAAATCTGGACAAATACCCAGTATGGCTTTGAATGGTGTTAATGCCATCGAAAATACTGTCTTAAATACCTTTGAGACCCCATTGGTATCAGAAATATTTAAGATTTCATTCAGGATTTCCGCGAAATGTACGGGGGAATTAGTTGATAATAATGTATGTATCTCTGCAGTCGTCCTTGCGACTTGTAGATCATACGTTTCTTTTGATGACGAGAGCCTGGTAGGCGTCTGAAGAAGGACTGTTTTCATTCTGCTTAAAGTATCTATTCGAATAGAAGTAATTTTCAAATCGGGCCATGCCCTTGCCTCCCTGTCTGGGAAGGAGCTGGGGAACAATGTGCGTCCACAGCACTTGACCTTCGCAGTAGTAGTTACTAGATAAGGAGTCCCGGGCATAAGACTACAACATCTGCGGTCTACAATAAGAATGTAACTCCCATTATAGAGTCTTTGAAAGAATGGTTCTATTTCTGTTGCAGGTGCGCCTTGCTGGTGACATGAAAGGTTGTATGAATTCCCTTCACAGGCTCCATGCAAACTAATTCCGTTACACAGAAGTATGCCACTTAGTGACATCGCACAATTGTTGCCACTAAGAAACACTTTCTGTCCTTTATTACTGACACATGCATGTGAATAGGGCAGGTTCCATGTTGTTTTAAGGTACCCCTTTCCCAATTTCTCGTACATGCCAGCCTGTATATATTTTTGGCAGTATTGAAACCTGAAGGTTGAGATTGGAATATTTATTATCCCATGTATTATCCATTCATTGACAGGTCGTTCTGTCATTGTCATTGGTAATCTTTCTAGTTTTTCAATGCTCAAGATTGTATAATCATCACCCTTTTGCGCCATACTGATTTGTCTATCAGTAAGGTTAAAGATTTGGAATAGTGACGTTGTGTTGATTAAACGCCAAGGCACATAGCCTGAACGCAGATTTTGTAACGTCCAGCCAAGCTGTACAATAGAACGCAATTGTGACTGACCGTGTTGTAATAGCAGTAAGTCTTGCGATAATATATCGATTGCTGACGACACAATGCTGTCCAAAGAAAAAATTCTGGAGGACAGAGTCATTAACCCATTGTCCACTACAGAAAGTGATTTTTCCAAATTAATACGGTCAATTTCCCGTATTCTCTCTGCTGTTTCAATTTGAGTAACCTTCCAGGCCTCATTGTATGCTGCATATACAGAGGCTGCTATGAAACGCTTTTGACGCTGTTTGCGTGGTCCCAAAGTGAAATCACGCAAGTCAGCACCATCAGTAAGTAAAGTTAGGTGTTGCTTAATTTCTGCCAGTGTGGAAGTTTGTAGCCATTGAAGGCATAATTTGCCCACACTGTAGGTGGTTATTATCCCTGGGTGATGTCTTTGAGGATATCTAGGGTCTGGCCTGGTCATTTTGAACCCCTGTGTATTGTTCAGGAATCTGTCTTGACAGTTATTAGTATCTGTGGGCCAGATCAACCACTGTTTCCAATCAGGATGTGTTCTGTTTTGGTTTAATATATGGTTTACGTCTATCTCTTCATCTGTTTCAGAGTTATTGCTAAACATTATTGGCTTTGGAATAGACGGTTTATTTAAATCTTTGATTTTGGCTAAGCCAAGACAGGTGGTCTGTTGAACAGTGTCATTTAAAAATATCATTTGTTCTGGGATCATGCAGGCTCTAAACAAAGCTTCTATACCCTGTACTTGCCATTCTTTTGTACCCCAAACACTTTTCAATTCAACATTTTTGTCCCAATAATCAAATCCAAAAGTATTCATTTGTTCAAAAAATGAGTCTGAATATAACAATTTTGTGTTGGTTATCATGGTTTTGGTTCCTGTCTTGTTCGACAATTTAAAATAAAATGTTTCAGCATTACTTGTGTTAAAACCTGAAAAATATGAATATTTGTCGTAAACGGTTCTTGAGCTCCCTTTTGGAGGTGTTGCACAATGTTCCCATTGATTATAATTTAAAACGTTTCTAGGTTGTGCAGATCTATGTAAAAAGTGGTTACCATAGTGGTTATAGCAATACATACTGTCATAATTTGTAGAACCCTGCAAATAATCATGTTTGGTAAATTTAGCAGACATTACTAAGTCAGACATCATATTATTAATGCTTTCGAAGTCCCAATCATCAGCAAATGAGTTTGGTTTTGCAAAGTCACTCAATGAGATCTTAATTTGGTGTGGATATTTCAGGATCTCGACCGGACCATAAATTTCATAGTCAGTGTTGTCCCATGCTACCCCACCAGGTATCGGATTGGCTGTGAAGTTGGCTGAAGAAAGTTCTCTTTTCTCGACGTGTGAAGATGTGTGTGGTTTGAGGATCAAGTTGATTTTCTGACTTGCTGTGTCCATTTTTGCATATTTTCCCTCAGTGAAGCGTCCCAATGTTAGTATCATGATGAGCCAAAGTATGAGGATAAATGCACCAAAACCCACCCAAAATTCAATCCATGGGGAAATCAGATATGTTTCTTTCAGTTGTTTCAAAAGTTCCTTAGCTTTATCTTTAAAGGTTTTTGATGATGGCTGTGTCTTTGATTCACTGAAGCCTTCAGAGGAATCATCGAAGTTTATGAAGTAGCCGGATGCAGTTCTGTCAATAGTTCCAATTGCTTCAGGATTTCTGTTACTTGCATTTTCACTTGTTACTTCATTAAAGATTGGTGTGTCTCTGCTAAATGTTTTTATTTGGGTTTTCAGAGGTCTTAGTTCTATTGCATTGTTGCATAGTCCATGTTGTTCTTCTGTAGGCGTTTCGAATGTGATGAGCCTCTTTGTTAGGACCTCTGTACTGGTAGCAAACCTTGGTGTTCTGCTACTTATTGGGAGTCCACTTGGCCTACTGTTTGTTATCGGCCACATGTTGTGGTTTTACCAGGTCGATGGATACAACTCGGTTCTCCTTTTTACCAGCAAGTGGCGGTAGTACAACTGATCTTGTCCCGTTGACAGACAAGACAGGAACTGCTTTTCTGTTAGAAGGCCCAAATTCCTTTTTTACCGCGATCTTTTCCCTGACTAGATCCCCGACTTTTGGAATCCAGACAGGTCTTGCTGGGACAGGTGGTGGTTCTTCAGTGGTTGTTGGCTGTTGTTTCAACTTTATGTTGCTCAGGTCTTTTCTTGTTTTGTTTAAGTCCTGCAAAATAGCCAAACGGTCTTTGATATCAAAGGTTTTTTCTTTCACCACTGAAGTCTGACTATCAATGTCAGAGATCATCATCCTAGTTCCAAATAATAATTCGTACGCACTGAATCCCTTCAGAGAATTTCTTGGCAAGTTATTGAGACTACGTTGGACACTTATTAGATGTTTGACCCACCCAGCTCCCGAACCTAATATCCTTTCCGCTATAGATTGCTTTATGCCTTGGTTTTTTCTTTACACCATCCCGTACCCTCAGGAAGGAAGTGAGAAGATTCCCGCTGGGCTATGCTCATTTGGTCATGTTTCCCCTCAGGCTGTTGGGCTAGAGTGAAAACAATGGTCAAACGTAGCATGCTCTTAGCGTATATGCCATTTAGACTCGCAAATCTTTGTATAACAGTCCAGACGTCAGCCGAGTGCTGGTGATCTACATTATAAGTGGAACTAGCCTGTATATGTTAATCGCAACCCTTACTTTTTACTCCTGATTTTTTCTGGAGTAGAACGACGAGGTATTAAACTGTTTCTTTCCCCACTGCGATCTCTGTTGCAGTTTGGGCAGTTTTTTACAAACATGGTATGACGCAGGCTCATGCCTGGCCACCAGTACCTTGATTGTAATTCTTCCAGAGAATCTTTTAGTTTAAGGTGTCTGAGACCCTCGCCCATATGTGCGTCTGCGATTAACAAGTTTCTCCTGTCCATGTTTGGAATCACCCTATCCCCCACTCCAGGGATTCGAGCAAAAGGGACGGAGTTTGCATCGATTATGTATGTATAATTGAGTGGATAGTTGATCGGTAACGCTGAGCAGTCGCCTTTTGATGACGTTTTCACCGCCAGCATTGTTTCACCGTCAATGTATTTTAATGTACGCTTTTTTCGAACTACGGGAGCCGATTTAGTGGCTGCCGCTGTGGCTGTTTCGGCCAATGAATTCCCTGCAACGTGAACGCCATCACGCTGATGACTCAGTGAGTGTGTCACGTGAGTCTTTGGTAGCTCTTTCTGTAAAAGAGCTATTTGTTCCCAGAGCAGTTTTTGCTTTATTGGTGCATCTGTGTCATCTTTGTAACCGTTTTGAATCCATGTCTGCAAATCGCTGTTATATGATTTGACGCAGTAATATGAATCTGACACTATAAGTGTCGGGAATTCGCGAACCGCATTATCCAGCGCCATTTTCAAAGCTAATATTTCAGTTTGTTGTTCTGAATTAGTTGCTACTGAGTGTGTTTTTGTTAATAGAGGTTTTAGTTTACCTCCGCGCCACACTTCTTTTGTAATCTCACATGTGGGGTTGTATGCTTGTTCTCCCCAAACGGAGGGTTGAGCATGTCCGTCTGTATAGATTACACAGGCGTAATGTCGTAGAGGCAGAATGTCGATTGGCAGAGGATATGTTTCTTCATATTCTAGATTTTTTAATTCTTCTAGTTCTAGAAGATTGTAAGCCAGGCTACATTTGATAATTCATATCCTACGAACAGGACTTTCAGATGGGCAATTCTGGATTTTTTAAAGTTGAATTTGTAACCCTCTGCAGCGAACCCAAGTATTATGGTGTTCACTCTCTTCAAGTGAGTCTCCAAGTCATCATCTGATAAGTAAATGTCATCAACATAAGATAATGCTTCATCATCATATAGTTGTAGTAATTCTGTTACTCTCGCTGAGAATACTCCCGGGCTGTTCTTGTACCCCTGGGCTAACCGACAGAATTGTTTTTGAGTGCCATTTACTGAGAATGCAGTTAAATATCTGCTCTCTGGTGCTATGTTTTGACAAAAGAATCCATTAGAGATGTCTAAGGTTGTTTTGTATTTTTTGCGCACTATGTTATTCATTAGTGCAGCACTGTGTGAGTTTTGCACTGCAAAAGTTTTGCAACATGTGTTAAGGTGTCGGTAATCCAAAACTAGACGATATGAATTGTCTGGTTTGGAGACCGGAAACAAAGGGTTGTTCATTTGTGAGGTGCAAGTTTCAATCACCCCCTGGTATTCTAGCTGATCTAGTATTTCATTTACCTGTTTTTTAGCTTCTTGCTTAATTGGGTACTGCCTTTGTGCAGTAGGTTGTGATTTTAGCTGGATTTTGTGAGGAGGAGAATCCTCATCCCATCCTACATGATTTTTATATAAAGCAGGTGCTAGAGCCACTGCCCACTTTCTAGCAAGTGTGTATTTTTTATGAATTGGAATTTGATTTGAGAAGGCAGGCATAATTACTTCTTCGCCATGAGGGCACTCCCTGACAAACTCTGGTGGCCAGTCTTTTTCAGCTAGAAGGATGTCATAACCCTTGGAGAGGTTATCCCAAAATAGTCCCCTTATTTTCCTAGTCTTATCTCCCTCTATACGTAATGTTATCTCGTATATCTTGTGAGGTTTGCTAACCCTGGTGTCTGCAGTTTCCACTTGAAGATATTCATTCGTGTCCACTGTCTCCAGATGATTCATAAGGACTTTGCGAGCTATGCTCACTTCTGCTGCGCTGTCTAGCATTGTCTGAGCCCACCCTCCGTTTTTCAGTTGTGTCCTCAGTATTCTCGGCATTGTTAACTACCTTGATACTGGCTACCTTCTTTTTTGGAAATTGTAATTTCTTTTTTAGTTGAGCAGGTTCCTTGTCTTTGGACTTGGCGTGCTCTTCTCTTTGTTCTGATCGTCCTCTTCTTTCCGATTTCTGCGAGGAAGTCTGAAAAGATTGAGAGGGACGCGTATCAATGTCTTGATATCTATCAGGTTTTTTTATATTATCCCTATTTCTAAGGTTATATCTTTTCCCAGAGGGGTCACTCTGGGGTGACCTGTGTCTTTGGTTCGGAGATTTCTCTCTTCGCCTAGGAGACCTTCCTCTGGACTGGAATTTCTTTTCTTTAGGATTGGATTGTTTGTTTCCATCCCAGTTCTTTTTTGGTGAATTATTATTAAAAAATATTTTTTCTGGACTTTCAGTCAGTTGCGGTTTTACTGGTATTCCACCTAAACTATCTCTACCTAGTTCCTCATAGGATTTTTCTATGATTCTGGCAATTTCAGCTGGTTGGTCTGCTATATCTGTCTCTTTTAACCTCTGGCGGATCGCCACGTTGGCTGCTTCACCTTTTATGTTGGCTAATAATATAGCCGAGACCTGCTTGAAGTCTTTCAGTAATTTCATACCATGAGTTAAAGCGGGTTCTGGACCGTATTCGTCTTGAATTTGTTTTAGCACATCTGGTATCACCGAAATGGATGGAACACCGTGCGTTTTTGTGTAGATGGAAGCAAAGACTGTACCCCAAGTGTCACAGTCCTCTATGTGTGGTGCGATTCCCATTGGGAGACAGATAGTCAGAATCCTGTGTTTTTCTAGCGGGGTGGTGTCAGGAAACACCGCCTCTATTTGGGTAATTTTCTGTGCCAACCAGAATGGTATTTGTTCCCGTTTAGCCGGTACTTTACCTAGGCAGGATTGGATGTTCTGTGGTGTAATTTTATTTGTGTTCCCCTGGTGAGGGGTCAGCTGTGGAAGTTTAATCGCTGGCTGAATTGTTGAAGTCCGCATCACATACTGAACTAATTGTCTATGAATTTTTATTAATTGTTTTAGCTGTGTTAACAGCTCTGCTGCAGACATCCCATTGATGTCTGGATGTGGTGTGTATCCGGCTAGGACCGGCCACGTTGCTCCTGGTCTACCTAAAGGACCGAGCCTGGTGATGTGATTATTATGTTTTAGGGCGCCATCAAATAAGAGCAAATGCTCTTGGAATTTGAGTGGTACTTCCACCTCCTCGAAAGGAGTGTACTCATTAGGAGGTTCCTCTATTTTGTAATAGTGGAAGTACTTTGTTACAGCATTTGCTGCTGGAAAATGTATCCATGAGTAATATACCTCTGTCTGCCGATATTCGTGTGCCTCAATTACGAATATGACTGTGCCACCTCTAGGTGTCAGTCCATTTTCTATAAGTTTCAAGGTTATAGATTTTCTTTTAATGACCGGGATGAGTATTATATCCGGGTCTGCATTTTGTAGTGCAGTATCAGCTTCTGCTATGTCAGCTGCTAATCTAACTGCCTCTCTTTCTTCATCACTGTCTGTCATTTTACTGACAGGATGGTTATTTTGTTTGTTTGCAGATCAGGTTTCTTATGGAAACAAAGATTAGATGCACAATATTTTGGAACTGTTTATCCTTCAACGTTGACTATACCAAGAACCATACATAGGAGTTCCCTCCTGCGAGGTCTGGCGGATATAACCTTTCACCCACTCCAGACGTCTTTGGAGTATTATGGGAAAAGGGGTCTGAGTGAGAAAGCACGACTGAGTTACTCTAAATGTCTTACGTTAGTTTTATCGCCCTTTCCAAACACGTTGGGCGCCATGTAGTGTAGTTCCTATCTTCCCAATAGGCTCTGCGCATTGGAATAATACCTACAGCAGTAAAGGCCTAGGCCAGACGTTAACTAGGTCTACTACTGTCGATACTAGACTTAAAGTTTTGGGTTTGCCAGCGTAGCTCAGAGTTCACTAGAAACTTTCTCGAATGTTCAAGGAGGAATTAACTTCCCTGATTAGACAAGAAGGGATTTAGTTTCTGACAACCATAGAACATGACAACTTTGCTCTCCCCTAATCAAGAGTCAATCTCGAGAGTCGTGTGAACAAAAGGCAAATTATTTTACTCAGTCAGTACGTGCATTCTTAGTCTCATCAGAATGTAGAGAAAAGGAAGAGACGGGCGTGTTCAATAAAAAGGTGTTATTTATTGATCAGTCTCTTTTCTCATACAAGAGAAATGGATCGATATTATTGCAATACTTATAGTTAAGTAAAGTGCATACATTAAAAGCAATAGTATAAAATAATACTGTAAAAAGATTGATATGGTTTCTAAGCCATAAGATGTTTTAAAATGAATAAAATATATTACACACATATACATTTGACTAAACGTACTCAACTGGTGTTTCTAGATACGCCTACCCCGTGTACCTGACCTAAGTCTAATACGTGGGCGGGAATAGATAGTTACAGTTTAAGTTAAGTTTGTTTTTGCCAAGTGAATAACTAAAGAATTCTCTGTGAGGGGTTATTCAGTTCTGTACCTGGAATTTAGGATGAATGAGGAATGGTATCTCTCTCTCTGGTCTCGATATCCCAGGCTGCCTGCGAGGGCTACCCGGAAACGCCGGTGCTGGATTCTCGGCAGGAGAAAGCAGCGCGTCTCTCAGCGCGTCAGAAAGGCGGGGCTGCGCCAGCGGGGTCTGCTCTGCTCTTCGCTTCGGCAAGTATGGCTGCTCCGTCTCGTCACCACGCGTGTGTTTGCATATGGCAAGATCGGTAATATTTATACCTTTAAGGTGCCGAGATTGACGTAAGGATGGACATAGATACGTCAATAAAGATGTCATACGACTTGCTCGTTAGCACATTCTTTTACTAAAGTTCTCGGTGAAATCAAAACAATGGCCGCAGGGTTTTGCCCAGGTTGTCATAGGTTTGATTTGTTATGAGAACTCCGTATGCCTTATCAGGGGCTGGAGGAATATCGCTTGTCTAATTAGATCGCAAGTGTTATGACCTAATCAGATAACACGTTCCTGTGCCGTAGTGTGACTGCGTCAGATAACGGTATCTGCATCATGGGGGTTTTCTGCCTCATGGGCTGACTGCTAGTTAACTTGTTGGTTTGTTTAACTAGAATAGGGTCAGGAATAGGGGGATCGATTCAGAACCTATAGGAATACATGACACTCCTGCCTGACTTCGGTCGACGCCGCTGCAGATCGCCCCGACTCCGAGGCCCGATCGACGCCGAAGACGTGACGCCGGACATCTCGACGCCGCTGATCATCGAGTGCTTCACTTTTCCAAGGTACTGTGTTGTTGGGGTCTGTGCGACTCTGGGCTCGACGTAGCGCTCCTCGCGGTCGACGCCGAACCTTTGGATTAACTTTGCCTCGACGTCGTGTGACTCCCGTGTGGGTTACATTGTTGCCAAGAACTGTGTTTTTAAAGAAGAAGAGTTGCTTTTGATACTAAAGACTTTGTGCTAAGAAGAAACTACGCTTGAACTATTATTTTTCCTTCCAAGAGTATTTATTAAGATTGTGGTATATTTTTGTCGTTATTTGGTCTTGTGCTAAGCCTTATATAAAAATCCTTATTTTTATAATACTACTGTGTCGTGTCCATTTGTAGTGTATTCACTTTATTACTGTATGTGGTCATAAATGCTTAACGCACTGCCTCTGAGATAAGCCTGTCTGCTGTGCCAAGCTACCAAGGGGGTGAGCAGGGGTTATCTAAGTGTTTGATCCCCTTGCCCTGACTAGAAAAGGTGTGTCCCTATTTGTCGGAAGTGTATACCTCTGCCAACTAGAGACAGCCGCTTCTAACAATGACCGTTGGCAGGACAGTCATTGATGGGGTGCCAAAGCACCTCGCATACACTGCCGCAAAGATTTTGCCCCAAGTTTCACAGTCACCGACCTCTGGGGTCAAGTCCTTAGGCAAACTAATTGTCAGAACCCTGTGTTTTTCGAGAGGAGACGCGTTAGGAAATACTGCTTCCAGCTGGTCAAATTTCTCGGCAAGCCAGAAAGGAAATTCTTCCCTATCCTGGGGGCACCTGCCCATTACAGCATTAACCATGACAGGACTGAGCTTCAAACTGCTCGGTCCGGCTGGAAGCGCTGCAGCACCCGGGGCCCCGCCCGGGAGATTGCGGGTAATGTATTGCACTAACGACCGAATTACACTAAAAGCGACTGCATGTAACGGTCGCAATTCTGCAACGGGGACAGCTCCATGTGGAGGAGGCGGCGTAAATCCAGCCAAAACAGGCCAAGTAGCGCCTGGAATAGACAAAGGACCTAACCTGGAGCCTAATAAGGAGTGGGGAAGGGCACCATTAAACCAAACTCGGTGCTGCCAAGCGTTAATCGGAACTTCCTGTGTCCTATAGGGAACATATTCCTGTGGCACGACAGTAGCAGTATAAGCGTCAAACACTCCAGTATCTGCATTCACTGCATGGAAGGTCACCCATGAACAGAAAATTTCGTACGGGTAAGCTACTTCCGCGCTCACCACTAAAATAACTGCCATGCCCTCTAACCCGACGCCAAAACTCTGCAAATGATTGCGAACCGCAATTCGACTATGTTGCGGTATATCAACACCAGCCATAGCGACACAGGAAGTAAGAGGTACAACAAAAACCTCGTAGCACAACTGGGTAGTAATTCAAAAGGAAAACCGTTTGAAAAGATTCAAGCTTGAAAGACCTATATAACTATAGGTAGGTTTGACCGACACTACTATTATCCGGAAAAAATAGTGAAGGGGTTAAGGACTGATAGAAGTACTACTCAGGTGTCATGTAATAAGACCACCATCGTTAGGGCGCCATGTCGCAGGGATCCTGCTTCTACGCAGAACTGTACGCAAAGACTTGGAACCTTGGTGAGTTAGGGTGTGCCAATAACTCACCTTAGTACCCAAAATCCCATACCCGACTAGCAATCAGTGTCTTATTGGTTCTTACAAATCCCCAATAATTAGACAACCCAGAACATGAACTTAGTACACCTCAGGAAACGTGGAACACATAAACACTCTTTCGTTATACTTACTAATCAGTCCAAAACAAGGACTGTATGAGGACACATGCAAGTTTGAAATATTTATTTCTACTGCTGTGTTCTCAAGTACAGTATCTTAGCTAATACAAGCAAACATATTATAAGAAACAATGTTATCAGCATAGTTACAATTCCATAAAATACAAAGGAAGAAAGAATGTTAAAATGCTGAAGGGAAGAATGCTAAATAGCAACTAAATCTTACCCTCCCTTGCTAGTATATTATATTATATCTATAGAAGGTCTCTTGGGTTTACAAGGGCGGCCCCAGACCTTAGGTTCTAGTAGAATGAGATCACATCATATTCTACACCAGCTCTCTGCATGCAAAGGTTCGTCAAACTGTGTGTGCATGCTCTGCGCAGTGCAATATTAAAACACGCTGAAAACTCGAGGTGCCCACAGCTGCATATGTGTTATGTCTAGGACGTGCGCTGATCAGACCGAATAACAACTACTGTGTTGAAGTAACCTTGAGGGCCTTGGCACTCACTGTTCAGACATAGCTTACCAAGCCAGACTGATGCTATAGGAAAAACATATTATTCTCGTGTGAAGCAAAATATTCTGCTAAACTCTAAACATTTATAATATCATGTGCCGTGTGCAAAAGCAACAGAAAGGAGAAAATGGTGTTTAAACTTCTAACAAGCTCATGCTAACTTAATACAGTATAAAGGTAAATGCCATCACCATGACAGAATATAAGGTAATGCAGGATTACAAACAGAGCAACACTGTGTACATTTATGGAGGCATCTAGAATTTTATGAGGGTTACTATCATTCATTAATAAAGTGGTAGCAACCGAATGAAGGCGAGTTAACAAGCAGGCACTAATACATCAGGGAGGAGATGTGGCCTGACCGCTGCTTTATAACTGGGAAACCAGAATGGAATCCAGATGTTGGCTCAGCAACCTGTGATCCTGGGCAAATCACTTCATTTTCACGTGCTCAAACTATTACTTCTGACCTTGTGTAGTGTAATGTAATGTAATATGGTGATAGCATAAACTCGCTCTATTGGTCTCAGGGCAAGTTTCGGATATATATATATCTGCAAAAACAAATACAGAATAAGGTTTGGTGCGTTTGCTCTTGGAGCCGTGTTGTCAGAGGTACGGAGAGAAGGCGGTTTTAATTCTCATACTAAGCCCTACTCCAACTTTGTCACACCAATCCGAAAGATTCATTTTAAAGCACAGGCATTTATATCTAAACCAAATATCTTAAAAGCAAAACATAAATGCATCAAACTCAAGGTGCATTTTTTCACAGCAACTCAATAGTCAATCAATAATTTTTGACTTCACAGGCAACTTTGGAATAGCCAATACCCTTCCCTAAAAGTAAAAGACTAGAATAGGTGGTGATGAGAATTCTGGCAGTGCAGGACTGCAGCTCCCTCTCTGCAGCCACGGGCACCACATCCACGCAATAAGAATGAAGTGGTTTGGAGCCACACCCTCTGCCGACTCGGACTTTCATACCGCACATCAACATACTTACATGCCAGATTGCGAAAAAGATGAGAGCCGGCGTTAAGAGCAGAGCCAGCATATAGCAAAAGGCCGCAAACGTAAACGCCATGACAGAGGCGTAGGAGGTGCTGTGAAAAATCATTACATGTTTCAGTCTATGGCCCAGGGCGCCGGCGCATTAGGATCTGTGTCCGCGAGCAAACGGCACATACGCTGCAAAAGCAGTGTTCGCTGGTGGCGACCTCTGACGTATTCCGTGCCTATAGCCTTAAGAATCTGGGCAGAGCGAATGAAAACAATACCTACCCCTAAGTGTCAACAAGCATTCCTGGTGTGCATCAACAGGAGCCCGCAAGAGTAGTCACTTAACAATACCAGGAGTATGTCAGAAAGCCTCTGCCTGGCCGCTGCTGTTTTATAGGTGTATCACTAGTAATGTTGGAAAATACCAATGTAAAAAAAAGTAAAAGTAATTTCAGATGGTAAGTAAGCCTCTGCCCATACGTTTAATTTGTTATTGGTGAGTAGTACGCCCCGATATAAGGCAGTAGCTCTCCAAAAGTGTAATTTTGGCAGGGCAAGGACAACAGATTCCCGCAGCCAGCGTCCACTTACTTTTCCTCAAATACGGACAGCTTGGAGACACACGCGCCTCATGCGGTGGGGAGAGAGGAGGGGGGCTGGCGTGATTCAATCGCGGGAGCGATAATTGGTGGTGCTCTCCAGACTTACCAATCCAACATCTTTCTTCATTTAACTGTGCCTTACTTTCCTGTCAGATTGCTAATTCTCCAATTGTGGCCTCACGTTCTATCTCCGTCACACTCTCAACTGTATCTTCAAACATAGCAATCTCAGGGACCCATCTAGCTGGACCTGCAACAAATATTTCCTTCATTTTAGTTTGAGCAGTGTCCTTGGCTATCTTATCTGCAAATGCATTCCCTCTATCCACATCATCAGTGACCAGCCTGTGGGCGCTACACTTCAAGATTGCCATTTTCTTGCAAAGTATTAGTGCTGATAACAATCACAAGATAAGGTGTCCATGCTGTATTTTAGTGACATGTGTAGTAGGGAACCCTCTCTCTGTCCACAGTTGCCCATAAATGCATATTTGCTATCTGTGTAAACATTGACAATCAATCCTTCACTTAGTTCACAAGTTCGAATAAGGGCGACATGTTCAGCGGCCTGAGCCGATGGATAAGGGACTCTTAATGTCTCTACCACCGTACGTAATGTAGTGATAGCATGAGCTGCAGTGGTGGTGCCATCTGTTAATTTGAAACAAGAGCCATCGACGTATAGTTCTCCTCGGGGGTCGGATACGGGAACATCATTCAGGTCTACCCGTCCCTTCGGCTCTTCCTCTGTCCCAAAAAAACGTCCTGTTTTTCGACTGCATCACTCTCAGATGGGAGGGGCAGTAACGTGACGGGATTCAGAATGGCATATCGTTTAATCGTAATATGCTTAGCAAACCATGTCAGTTCATAACCAGTTAGAAGTGCACTGGTGAGGTGCTGTATCCTTGTTTTATTCAAAAGTGTATCCACAGCATAAGGTACCATAACTGTGAGATCAGTATTAAGTATGAGTCCAGCCGATTGTCTGATCGAAGTAGCCACAGCCGTGACTGCTCACAGACAGCTCGGGAAGGCTCTTGCGACAGGATCAAGCACAGCAGAAAAATAAGAGTAAATGTCTCTGTCTATCACCAAATCATTGAGTCAAGACAGACCGGGCAAAACTAGCCATCTTGTGGACATAAAGCACAAATGATTTCTTATAGTCAGGCGTGCCTAACACTAGAGCAGAGCGCTATTTTTAGTTGCTCAAAAGAATGCTGACAGTCAGGTGCCCAGGGCAAAGCCTCATGCACCTCTTTCATTGTGAATGCAAGCAAAGGTTTGATTAATAGGGAGTACTTAGGGATCCACTGGCGACAGTAGAAAGTAATGCATTTAAACGCATGCACATCTTTTTGAGTTTTTGGAAGGGGCATATTAACGATGGAACTAATGCGCTCCGGCGCTAACATTCTACCCTCCTTCGATAGTAGGTGACCTAAATAGGTGACCAACTGTTGATAATACTGAAACTTCAAAAGGGATATTTTATGTCCATGATGGGCAAAATGTAACAATAATTCTTCTGTACTATCCTTACAACCTTGTTCTGTGTCAGAGGCAATTAACAAATCATCGACATATTGGACCAATACATCACCTGAAGAAGGTGACAGTGAATCCAACGTAACTTTTAATCAGACCCTCCAGGATATCGCGATTTTTACGAAAGTGCCCGCGAAATCAGCACTTTTGTAGAAATCACGGCATTTTTATAAAAGCTAATGCATGCCGCTATATCCTGGGGGGGTCTGAGCAGTGGCTGTCAACAGGTAAAACGGGACAGCCAATCGGAAAACTAGTTTTTCTTTACTGACAGCGAAAGGACCAATCTAAAGGCTTGGCAGCCAGGCAGCCTCTGTGAAAGCTGCAATTGGTTAGAAAGAGAAAGCTGTGTCCAGGTAGTGCGACACAGTCGCCTAGTAATTACCCTTAGTTGACCCGGCAGCTGCCAATTCTTCTCTGTGCTAATTTTCACACAGTAGGGGGTTGTGGCGTAGGAGATGACGAGGCTGAGTGAGGTCAGTGGGAACTGCTTATGAGGGAGCGGGAGCGCACAGAGTGTGGAAGAAGCCGTCACCAGGCTAGTTTCAACATGCCTTAGTGTGACTGGCTGTACGGAAAGAGGAGCCCCGCGAAAACCGAGGCATTTGTTTATATATTCCATGCTATGTTTGTTAGAGTCCGATCCAGGAAGTGTTTGGTAAAATCTAGGAGTTGTTTTGATTTGGGTGGGCGTGTGTGTGGTGACCCTATGTGGAACAAGGGTTTGGCCTGCTGATAAATCATGGGATTAAGCTGCTTGTATCATAGAGCGTGCGGAAGCATGTTATGTACAGCAAGTGCTGTCCTGTTAACAAAACACCGAATTAAAAAACATTTCTAGTTTGTTCCATGTAGTAGTCCTTCGCTTCTGATTGTTCGGGCCTGGCCACTAATGTTAGTTAGCGTGCCCTGTTTCTACTTCCATGTGCTGGTAGATGTGTTGCATATTACGATGCCTGTTACATTCCTTGTTAGTGTTATTAACTTATCTTGGACGATTTCTATTTGGCAAGTCACCAATCTCCATTATCTTTGTATCTATACCTTTACAGTTATTATATTTTTATCTTGTGATTCTCTCCAATTTAACATATTCTATGGTCATTGGTGGCACCCTATTTTGGAGATTGGAAGAAGCAATCATGGTGCCAGCTGACTGTCACAGCTCCCACTCCATAACACAGCATTCTTGAGGCCCTACGTGTTCCAAAACGAGCCAGATTTGCACCAAAAAACTAATTTCTCTGTCTTTACAACTTCATTTTAAATGCAGCATCTGTTACGTTATGTGTATTTGTATAGCGCACAACTCTCCCGGAGGGTACCCTGAAGCTGAAACAGTAGCTGTGTGGGCTGAACCAGGGTCGGTGCTAGGCGAAGAGCCAGATCTTCAGTTTCTTGCAGAATTCCAACGTCATAAGCCGGACCAGTTTCTGCCGTCCTCCCGTGAATGATGCTGGTAGCTCCTGGTGGGACGACGGTCCTAGCCCCCCCTACCCCCCACGCAACGCGGGACGCCTGTAACGCTGTTTTGCTGCCCTGGGCTGCTGACGGGCAGTATTTTGCTTTTCGAGGGAAACAAAGTGTCTACATTGTAAATAAACCAAATATACATAGCTTCATGTTGTTAAATAACTAAAGAAAAATAAGATATCTGTGTTTGTTGTAGGAAAAATGGCCAAATATAATGCCGCAAAATTGCCGCTAAATTTCCATATTCGTGCCGCTAAATTTCCATTTTTGTGCCGCTAAATTTGCTAATCCATGCCGCTATATCCTGGGGGTCTGGTTTAATGCTTGACTATACATGCTAGGACTTTTACCATAGCTTTGAGGAGCGCAACAGAATCGAAAGCTTCTGCCAGCCAGTGTAAATCCAAACAAGTACCTACTATCTGTATGTATAGGAACACTAAAAAATGCATTCTTCAAACTAATGACAGAGATGAACTTAGCGGTGGATGGGATCATTGTTAAGAGTGTGATAATATCAGGAACCACTGGAAATTGCGGCACCACTATTTTATTGACCTCTCGCAAATCAATCACAAAACAATAAACATCATCAGCTGTATCGGAAGAATCCGAATGTGCCTGTTTAAAGACTGGAAGAATATGATTATTACATAAGTTGCCTGTTGTCTCTTTGACCACTCTCTTGCATATTAAAACCTGAACAATCGGAAGAAGGCCTGTTCCCCTGCCTGCAGTATTTTATACTGAGGAATGCGAGGTAAAATGGCATTATCCTTGACCTGTGTAGAAACTATATGCAATAGACCCACATCATTATCACCATTGGCCCATAACGTGGGTGGTACTTATCAAACTCAGCTAGAAGATGTGCATCTTTGGACAGATACTCTCTATTACTTACATCCGGACCCATGGTAATATAAACACCATCAGAAGAACAATAAATAGTAGCGTGCAGCTTTTTCAATAAATCCAGGCCCATCAACTTCTTACCACAGTTTGAAGTTAACAGAAATGGAGACTCCACAGTAAAAGGACCAATATTAAGTGGAAGGGGCCGTGAAATGAGGCTTACAACTGGTACTCCTGAAAAACCCACCAAAACATTATTATGGCCAGACAGGGGTACTCATGGGACAATATGTCGGGAAACAGAACTCTTTGTCGCACCTGTGTCCACCAAAAATTCCTTAGTTGAGCTGTGCAAATCCCCTTTTGACATAAGGACCACGCTGATCTACAGGTATTTGAACGGGTGCCTCACCCTGTCCCTGGCTGTCCTAGCTGTAAGGCATGCCTGTCACATTGTCCAAGTCATAATCGTCATTATAGTACTATCCATCTCTAGGGTCGTCAAAATAATTATTATGAGAACGGCTCATGGGAGCCGATTAGGTTTGTTGTCTATCGGTCCCACGGCCCCTATTACCAGATCCCTATCCTCTAGAGGCCCAAATCTTCTACAAAAGTACAGGGCACTGGCAGTGCCAATGTACTGCCTCCTTGCAATAAGCACGCTGATTCCGTCCCAAGGGTGCCGTTGAAGGCTGCCTAGTACGAGGGAGTTGTCTCAAGGGACCTCACCGTCCTCTGGAGTTACCCCGATACGCCTGATGCAATAACACTTTAGTCTTCAAATCCATATGCTTTTTTTATCATTCTTCTCTTTCTCCTCATTATCTCGATGCTCATAATATTGGGCCATATTCAGAATAACAGAAGGAGAAGACATGGACCAGGTGCTCTCAGATGCCTGCAATCTAGACATTATTTCGGGAAGGAGGTTAGTGAAAAACCTCTCATTAAAGAAACGGACACCCCCTTCCATGGACATAACCTGCCCACTGTAATCCAAATACATATCTTCACACCTAGTAAAGAAATCAGACACACTCACCTCTGTAGTGTAGTTCCTATATTCCCAATAGGCTCTGCGCATTGGAATAATATATTCAGCAGTGTAGACGTAGGACTGAGGTTATCTAGGTCTCTACTGACTATATTAGACTTAAGGTTTGCCAGCTAGCTCAGAGGTCACTAGAAACGTTCTCGAATAAACGAGGAGGAGTTTAACCTCTCTGGATAGACAAGAAGGGATTAGCTTCTGACAACCATATAACATGACAACTTTGCTCCCTCAGAATAAGAGTGTATCTCTAGAGTCGTGTGAAAACAATAGACAGCTATTTCACTCAGTCAAATGTGCGTACTTAGTTTCACCAGAATGCAGAGAAAAGAAAGACGGGCGTTTTCAATAAAAAGGTGTAATTTATTGAGCAGTCTTCTTCCTCATACAAGAGAAATGAATTGCCACAGTTGCAATACTCATAGTAAAGTAAAGTGCGTACAGTAATAGGAGGATTATAAAATAATACTGTAAAAGCATTGATATGGTTTCTTAGCCATATGTTTCTTTAAAATAGATAAAATATATATACATATATACATTGGCTAACGTACTCAACTGGTGTTTCTAAATACGCCTACCCCTGTGTACCTGACCTAAGCCTAATATGTGGGAAGGAGTGTAAATAAGTAGCAGTTTAAGTTAAGTTGGGTTTTGCCAAGAATCTTACTCAAGAATTCACTTTAAGGGTTTAGTCAGCTCCGTACCTGGGTAATTAGAAAGCAGGAGGTCTTGTATCTCTCTCAGGACTCGATATCCCTGTAACCCGCGAAGGTATCTGGAAACACCGGAGCTGGATTTCTCGGCAGGTGAAAAGACAGCGTCTCTCTCAGTGCGTCAAAAGGGAGGGGCAGCGTCCGTTGGCTCTCGCATCAGCTGGGCTCTCGGGCTAGTAGATAGCTGCTCTGCTCCAAAACCACCACCGTGTGTTTGCTTAAGGCAACGTTGGTATATTTATACCTGAAAGGTGCCGGGTTTGACGTAAGGCTGGACATAAGACGTCAATAAAGATGTCACTAAGAACTGGCCGTTCTTACAGTGCTTTACAGGAGCTCTAGGATGAAATCAAAACAAAAGCAAGGGGGATTTCCCAGGTTGCTGGAGATTTGGTTTGTTTAGAGAACTCGTTGTGCTTTCTAAGAGGCAGGGGAAGTAGCCTTGCTTAATGTGACAGCATGTGCTACGACTGAATATGGATATGATTACCATTCCGTTGTAGGGATATTATTGATTATAGGCAAGGGCATAAAATAGAAATATCGATTTAGGTTCCTAGATAAAAATACAATACCCACTCCACGACCTAATGTCCATCATTACTAAAACTAAGCAATAGTAAACATTTAAAGGTGCATGTGTTTTCCAACCCACCCCAAAATACATTTTTGCATTTGAAATGGTGCATACGAAATACATGAAAAAGGATTATTGGTACTGTACGCTTTTCAAGCAGTGTAATCATTCAGTAAAAGATGCATATATATATATCAGCATGAAAGATTTGCGAAATTTACACATGAAATGGCTCTTAATACAGAAAAGAAGGTCGAGACCATTCCATCACATATAAATACAGTTGCTGTAAATGTGCTAGAGGCTGAGGTAATATATTGTCTCTAGAGTTCCTAAAATAGAAGCTCTGTTCTCTAAGAATAGTTCTACTTCAAGCAGAGTACATGTGCCAGAAAAAGGTAAATATTTTGGAATCGGGAAAAAATGATTTCGCTTTCAGGGGAGAGAGAAAAAATATAGTTCCAAATATGTTCAGTAGCTTTTGTTTATCAAAGCTGAAGGCCGAATTCAGAGTTCAGGGAACGCTGTGTACTAGTTTGCTTAAAAGTTATTCTTTTTGTTCAGGGGAGAACATCATTTCAGACAGGCTTTCAAAAAAGTGGTTTACCGCTTCAGGTGAAAGTTCGACCAAGTTGGAAAATGCCGCAACTGTACAGTCGTGAGAATGATTGCTATCATCGATGTCAGGATCAGCAATGCTCACAGAAGGTTGTACCTGGGTGATGTTGCTCTCATCTCGTACTTCACTACCCTCTAATCGCAGTGGTGAAGTCTCAACGAATGCCGTCATCAGAATGGGTAGCCGCTGGGGACAACACGATGCATGAGCCGTTACAGGACTTAGCAAAGTATCTGTATCCAAAGGTACTGCTGATGGTAGTGTAAGACAGACGTCCAACATGCATTCTTCTCCGCATAGCATACATCGAAGCACAGGTAAGATGCAATTCTGCCAGATGGGTCTGAATGAAAGAAACCAGGTCATATTCAGATCTCTTAGCCGGGCTAATCCAAGAACTTTAGTTATGCGGTCCCGATAGCGTATAGCTAGGATCGTTTCTTCCATCGTTGCTGGAGTCTTGTCTGCGATTTGGCTTGCCATATCGGAGCAGAAGTATCAAAAATAAAATGCCTGCTACGAGTCCCAACAGAAGTGGTAGGCCACCAAAGACAGAATGGACAAAATTAGGAAAAATGCCCAGAACTGTTTTGAAGGGTGTTAACAGTCCCGAAATTTTTTTCTTAAATATGTGTGGGATACCGCTGGTATCAGACATATTTAGGATTTGGCTTAGCATTTCTGCGAAATGCACGGGGCAATTTGTTGATAAAAGGCTATGTATCTCTGTTGTTGTCCTTGCAACTTGCAGATCATACGTTTCTTTTGATGACGTCAAGGGCACAGTTGTCTGTAAAAGAACAGACTTCATTCTGCTTAAAGTATCAATTCAAATAGAAGAGATATTCAATAAAGGCCAAATTTTCGCCTCCCTGTCTGGAGTGCTGTTTGGATACAATACTTGCATACAGCAAGTGACCATGGAACTAACGCTCACGAGATGAGCTTTTCCTGGCACCATGCCACAACATGTGTGGTCCACTATTAGAATATAGCTCCCGTTAGAAAGCTGTCTAAAGAATGGCTCTATTCGAGTTGCAGGTGTGCCATGCTGGTGACATGAAAGGTTATTTGAAGTCCCCTCACAGGCCCCATGCAAGTTAATACCTTGACAAAGAAGTATACCACTTAGTGATCGTTTACAATTGTTACCACTAAGAAATACATTCTGTTCCTTTTCACTATAACATGTGTGTGTGTAAGGTAATTTCCATGATGACTTAATGTACCCTTTACCCAACCTTTCATACTGGTACTTTTGACAGTATTTAAATTGGAAAGTTGTTATCGGAATTGTTATTATTCCTTGTATTATCCATTCAATGACAGGTCTTTCTGACATTGTCAATGGTAATCTCTCAAGTTTTTCAATGCTCAGAATTGTATAGTCTGCTCCTTTTTGTGCCAAACTGATTTATGTATCAGTAAGGTTAAAGATAGAGAATAATGACGTTGTGTTGATTAAACGCCAGGGCACGTAGCCTGAACGCAGATTTTGCAACGTCCAGCCAAGCTGTACAATAGATCGCAATTGGGACTGACCGTGTTGTAACATTAGTAAGTCCTGCTCTATAATATCAATAGCAGATGATACAATACTGTCCAGTGAATATATTCAGGAAGACAGAGTCATTAACCCATTGTCCACAACAGAAAGTGATTTTTCCAAATTAACACGGTCAATTTCCCTTATTTTTTCTGCTGTTTCAATTTGCATTACTTTCCAAGCTTCGTTGTACGCAGCGTATACACCGGCCGCTATGAAACGTTATTGACGCTGTTTGCGTGGTCCCATTATGAAATCACGCAAGTCAGCACAGTCTTTAAGTAAAGTCCAGTGTTGCTTAATTTCTGCCAGTGTGGATGTCTGTAGCCATTCGAGGCAGAGTTTTCCTACACTGTATGTTGTAACTATCCCTGGATGTTGTCTCTGGGAGTATCTAGGGTCTGGCCTGGTCAATTTGAACCCCTGTAATTTGTTCAGGAATCTATCTTGACAGTTATTTGTGTCTGTGGGCCAGATCAACCATTTTTTCCAATCAGGATGTGTTCTGTTTTGGTTAACAATATGGGATACGTCTATCTCAACATCTGTAGTGCTATTACTGTCAGGTGTTGGCTTTGGAATAGACGGTTTGTTTAAGTCTTTAATTTTGGCTAGGCCAAGACAGGTTGTCTGTTGAATGGTGTCATTCAAGAATATAATTTGTTCTGGGATCACGCAGGCTCTAAATAATGATTCTATACCTTGGAACTGCCAATCTTTGGTACCCCAGATGGTTTTTGTTTCAATGTTGTTTTTCCAAAAATCAAAAACAAATGTATTCATTTTTTCATAAAATGCTTCTGAATAGATTAATTTAGTGTTTGTCAGCATTGTTTTCATTCCTGTCTTATTTAACATTTTGAAATAAAACGTTTCTGCATCACTTGTGTTAAACCCTGAGAAGTATGAGCATTTCTCGTAAAATGTTTTCGAACTACCTTTTGGAGGAGTTGCACAATGTTCCCATTGATTATAATTAAAAACATTTCTAGGCTGAGCAGATTTATGCAAATAGTGATGTGCAAAGTGGTTGTAGCAGTACATTTCTTCATAATTAGACGAACCCTGTAAATAATCATGTTCTTTAAATTTTGCTGATATTACTAAATCTGACATCATATCATTAATACTTTCAAAGTCCCAATCATCAGAGAATGTACTTGGTTTTACAAAGTCATTTAAGAAACCTTAAACTGGTGTGGATATTTCAAGAGCTCGACCGGGCCATAGATTTCGTAATCAGTTTTGTCCCAAGCTACCCCACCGGGTATTGGATTGGCTGTGACATTCACTGATGATAGTTCTCTTTTCTCGATGTGAGATGACTTGTGTGGCTTTAGGACCAAGTTGATGTTCTGACTTGTTGTGTCCATTGTACTGTATTTTCCCTCAATGAATTTTCCCACACAAAGAACCATGATGAGCCAAAGCAGGAGGAAAAGTATACCTAACACAATCCAAAATTTAATCCATGGAGAAATCAGATAGGTTTCTTTGAGTTGATGAAAGAGTTCTGTTGCTTTGTCTTTAAAAGTTTTAGTTGTTGGCTGTTCTTCAGGCTCGCTTGGATCCTCAGAAAAGTCATTGAAATTGATGAAGTAGCCAGATGCAGTTCTGTCAATTGTTGGAATCGCTTCCGGATTTTCTTTTGCTTTTGGAATTTTCTTTGTTTCATTAGCATAGGCTGAGGCTACATCGTTGTAGACTGGTGTTTCTTGACGAACTGTTGCAATTTGGGTTTCAAGAGGCACAAGTTCCATGGCATTGTTGCATAGTCCTTTTTTATTCACTGCAGGTTTATCAAATGTGATTAGTCTCTCAGTTTGAACCTCTTGTATTGTAGCAAGTTTTGGTGTTCTGCTACTTCTTGGGAGTCCACTGGGCCTACTACTTATTATTGGCCACATGATTGTGGTTTTACCAGATCGAATGATACAACTCGGTTCTCCTTTTTACCAGCAAGGGGCGGTAGTACAACTGATCTTGTTCCGCTGACAGCTAAGACAGGTACTGCTTTTCTGTAAGAAGGCCCAAATTCCTTCTTCACCGCAATCTTCTCTCTGACTAGATCCCCAATCTTTGGAATCCAGACAGGCCTTGCTGGGACAGGTGGTTTATCTTGAGTGGTTGTTGGCTGCTGTTTTAGCTTTATGTTGCTCAGGTCTTTTCTTGTTTCATTTAAGTCCTGTAAAATAGCCAAACGATCTTCGATATCAAAGCATTTTTCTTCTACCACTGAAGTCTGACTATCTAAGTCCTGAATATGCATTCTAGCACCGAACAATAGTTCGTACGGGCTGAAACCTTTTAGAGAATTTCTTGGCAGATTGTTAAGACTACGTTGGACACTTGTTAAATGTTGGACCCACCCATCACCCGAACCTAATACCCTTGCCGTTATAGATTGCTTTATGTCTCGGTTTTTTCTTTCCACAATCCCATTTCCCTCAGGATGGAAGGGACAAGAGTACCGCAATGCAATGCCCATGCTGGTCATGGCCTCCTTATAAGCTCGAGAGCTAAAAGCAGGACCTTGGTCAGAATGTAGCATGCCAATTGCGTATGTGCCAATATAGACTCGCAAATCTTTTATAACAGTTCTGGCGTCAGCCGAGCGCTGGTGTCTGCATTTTAAGTGAATCTAGTCTTAAATATTAACGGGGCGCGATTTTGTTTCTGGATATTTCGTATTGATAGTCTCATGCTATCTAAAAGAAGGGTCCTGGCAATACTCCGAGCAGTTCGCCACTGCGATCTCTGTTGCAGTTTTGACAGTTTAATGCAAATTTGTAGTTTTGCAGGCTCAAAGGCTCATTCCCGGCCACCAGTATTCTGATTGTAATTCTCTCAGAGATTTCAAGATCCCTCGATGCCCTAGACCTTCTCCCATGTGTGCGTCTGCTATTAATAGGATTCTCCTGTTCGTGTTTGGAATTACTCTATCCCCCACTCCAGGGATTCGAGGAAAAGGAACGGAGTTTGCATCGATTATGTATGTATAATTGAGTGGATAGTTCACGGGTAATGCTGCACAGTCGCCTTTTGAAGACGTTTTCACCGCCAGCATGGTTTCCCCGTCTATGTATTTTTCTGAACGCTTTTTTATGGCTACGGAAGCCGATTTAGTTGCTTCCGCTGTGGCTGTATCAGCCAATGAATTCCCTGCAGCGTGAACGCCATCACGCTGATGACTCAGTGTATGTTTCACATGAGTCTTTTGTAGTTCTTTCTGCAAAAGAACTACCTGTTCCCAAAGCTTTTTATGCTTTATTGTGGCACCTGTGTCATCTTTGTAACCGTTTTCAACCCAGTTCTGCAAATCATTATTGTAGAATTTGACGCAGTAATGCGAATCGCACACTATTAGTGTCGGGAATTCGCGATCGGCAATATCGAGCACCATTTTTAAAGCTAATAAATCAATTTGTTGACCTGAATTGTCTTTTACGGATTGAGACATAGTTACCAGTGGTCTCAATTTACCTCTGTGCCGCCGGTTTTTAACAACCGAGCACGTAGCATTGTAAGCTTGCTTTCCCCAAACTGAGGGTTGAGCAGATCCGTCTGTATATATTACACAGGCGTAAAGTTGTATGGGCAGAATTTCGATTGGCAGAGGATATTCTTTTTTATATGTTAGATATTTTAATTTTTTCATTTCCGGGTCAAAATAGTATTTCACTTTTTCTGTAGCAAGTGAATTTTCCCATTGTATCCATTTTGGATCTAATGCCACGGTAGTTAAATTACGTGGGCTTGTTAATGCCTCGAAGGCTGATTCTGCTGTTAAAACAGTTATCTGTCTGCCTTGGGCTTGGTCTCTTTCTTTTGCTACAGCTGGTTGAACCGCATTTACAATATTTTCCGCAAGACTGAATGTTTTTTCAGCTTGTGTGTACAAGTGTGATTTGTAAGCTATTGGTACCTTTTCTCCCTCATTAGAGGTCAGGCACGTGAATCCGCATCTTCCTGGGATGACTCGGATTACAAGGTTGCGTGTGTTATCGCGAGTTTGCAATTTTGTTTTAGCTAACATGTCTGTTTGCAATGATCTCAAAATTTCTGTGTGTTTTTGAGTCCAATTAATTGGCTTAAAATCAGGTTTTATTAATTCATAGAGAGGTTTAACCCTCTCCGCATAATTTAAAATGTAAGTTCTTCCGAAATTCAGGAAACCTAGTATTGATTGTAAGTTTTTCAGCGTTTTAGGTGCTTGGAGTACAGCACACTTCTCTAAGAAATTGTCTGCTAGGCTTGTGCCTTCACTTGATAATTCATATCCTAAAAACAGGACAGTTAGATGGGCAATTCGTGACTTTTTAAAGTTGAATTTGTAACCCTCTGCTGCGAACCCAAGTATTATGGTGTTCACTCTTTTCAAGTGAGTATCCAAGTCATCATCTGTTAGATAGATGTCATCGACATAAGATAATGCCTCATCATCATACATTTGTAGTAACTCTGTTACCCTTGCTGAGAATAATCCTGGGCTATTCTTGAATCCCTGTGGGAGTCGACAGAAATTTTTCTGCGACCCCATTATTGAGAAAGCAGTCAAATACCTGCTTTCAGGTGCAATGTTTTGACAAAAGAATCCATTAGAGATGTCTAATGTTGTTTTGTATTTTTTGCACACAATGTTATTCATTAGTGCTGCACTGTGTGAGTTTTGTACTGCAAATGTCTTGCAACATGAGTTAAGGTGTCTGTAGTCCAAAACTAGACGATATGAATTGTCTAGCTTGGAGACAGGAAACAAAGGATTGTTCTTTTGTGAGGTGCATGTTTCAATCACCCCTTGGTATTCAAGTTGATCTAAGATCTCCCTGACTTGCTTTTTAGCTTCTTGCTTAATTGGGTACTGCCTTTGTGCAGTTGGTTGACATTTTAATTGGATTTTGTGAGGAGGAGAGTCCTCATCCCATCCTACATGATTTTTATATAATGCAGAAGCTTGGGCTACTGCCCATTTTCTTGCATATGTATATTTTTTATGAATTGGAATATGATTTGAGAAGGCAGGCATAATCATTTCTTCGCCATGAGGGCACTCCCTGACAAACTCTGGTGGCCAGTCTTTCTCAGCTAAAAGGATGTCATAGCCTTTGGAAAGGTTATCTCAAAATAGACCTCTTACTTTCCTAGTCTTATCTCCCTCTATACGTAATGTTATCTCGTATATTTTATGAGGTTTGCTAACTCTGGTATCTGCAGTTTCCACCTGAATGTATTCATTCGTGTCCACTGTCACCAGATGATTAATCAGGATCCTGCGAGCTATGGTCACTTCTGCTGCGCTGTCTAGCATTGTCTGGGCCCACTCTCCATTTTTCAGTTGTGTCCTCTGTATCCTCGGCATGTTTAACTATTTTAATGCTGGCTACCTTCTTTCTTGGAATTTGTAATTTTTTACTTTGATGAGCAGGTTCCTTGTCTTTGGACTTGACGTGCTCTTCCCTGTGTTCTGACCGTCCTCTTCTTTCCGATTTCTGCGAGGAAGTCTGAAAAGATCGAGAGGGACTTGTATCAATGTCTTGATATCTATCAGGTTTTTTCAGATTATCCCTATTTCTAAGGTTGTATCTTTTCTCAGAGGGCTCCCTCTGGGGAGACTTGTGTCCTTGGTCCGGAGATCTTTCTCTCCGCCGAGGAGACCTAACTCTGGACTGGAATCTTTTTTCTTTGGGAGTGGATTGTTTATTTCCATCCCAGCTCTTTTTTGGAGTGTTTAGATTATTTTTAATAAATATCTTTTCAGGATTTTCAGTTAGTTGGGGTTTACTGGTTTCCCACCCAAACTATCTCTACCTAGTTCTTCATAGGATTTTTCTATGATTCTGGCAAGTTCAATTGGTTGGTCTGCTATATCTGTTTCTTTCAATTTCTGGAGGTATGTTATGTCCTCCGTCGCCAATCGAACTAATTCTCTATATGCCTTTGTTAATTCTTTTATTTTAACTAAAAGTGCTTCACTTGACATTTTATCAATGTCTGGATGTGGTGTGTAGCTGGCTAGAACCGGCCACGTTGCTCCTGGTCTACCTAGTGGACCGAGCCTGGTGATGTGATTATTATGTTTTAGGGCACCTTTAAACCAGAGCAGGTGCTCTTGGTATTTTAATTGGATTTCCACCTCCTCGAAAAGGGAGTATTCTTCCGGAGGTTCCTCTATTTTGTAATAGTGGAAGTCGTGTGTGACAGCGTTTGCTGCTGGAAAGTTTATCCATGTGTAGAATACCTCTGTCTGCCGATATTCATGGGCCTCAATTACGAATACGACTATTCTACCTCTTGGTGTTAGTCCATTTTCTACAAGTTTGAGAGTTATAGTTTTTCTTATGTTGACCGGAATGAGTATAGCATTCGGGTCATTGTCTCGGAGACTTGTGTCATCCGCTAGGAGTTGAGCTGCTATTCTAGCTGCCTCCCTTTCTTCTTCACTTACTGACATTTTTACTGTCAGAAAGGTCTTTGTTGCAGATCAAGTTTCAAGGAAACAAAGATTAGGTGCACAATATTTTTGGAACACTGTATCCTTCAACGTTGACTAAACCAAAAACTATACATAGAAATCTCTTCCTACTAAGTTCGGGTGGATTTTAACCTTTTACCCACTCCAGACGTCTTTTGGGGTATTTACGGGAAAAAGGGTCTGTGTGAAAAAGCACGACTGAGTTACTGTAACGTCTTGCGTTAGATTTACCACCTTACCAAACGTTGGGCGCCATGTAGTGTAGTTCCTATATTCCCAATAGGCTCTGCGCATTGGAATAGTATATTCAGCAGTGTAGACGTAGGACTGAGGTTATTTAGGTCTCTACTGACTATATTAGACTTAAGGTTTGTCAGCTAGCTCAGAGGTCACTAGAAACTTTTTCTCGAATAAACGAGGAGGAGTTTAACCTCCCTGGATAGACAAGAAGGGATTAGCTTCCGACAACCATATAACATGACAACTTTGCTCCCTCAGAATAAGAGTGTATCTCTAGAGTCGTGTGAAAACAATCGACAGCTATTTCACTCAGTCAAATGTGCGTACTTAGTTTCACCAGAATGCAGAGAAAAGAAAGACGGGCGTTTTCAATAAAAAGGTGTAATTTATTGAGCAGTTTTCTTCCTCATACAAGAGAAATGAATTGCCACAGTTGCAATACTCATAGTAAAGTAAAGTGCGTACAGTAAAAGGAGGAATATAAAATAATACTGTAAAAGCATTGATATGGTTTCTTAGCCATATGATACTTTAAAATAGATAAAATATATATACATATATACATTGACTAACGTACTCAACTGGTGCTTCTAAATACGCCTACCCCTGTGTACCTGACCTAAGCCTAATACGTGGGAAGGAGTAAATAAGTAGCAGTTTAAGTTAAGTTGGGTTTTGCCAAGAATCTTACTCAAGAATTCTCTTTAAGGGTTTAGTCAGCTCCGTACCTGGGTAATTAGAAAGCAGGAGGTCTTGTATCTCTCTCTCAGGACTCAATATCCGAGTAACCCACGAAGGTATCTGGAAACACCGGAGCTGGATTTCTCGGCAGGAGAAAAGACAGCGTCTCTCTCAGTGCGTCAAAAGGGAGGGGCAGCGTCCGTGGGCTCTCGCATCAGCTGGGCTCTGGGGCAAGTAGATAGCTGCTCTGCTCCAAAACCACAACCATGTGTTTGCTTAAGGCAACGTTGGTATATTTATACCTGAAAGGTGCCGGGTTTGACGTAAGGCTGGACATAAGACGTCAATAATGGCCGTTCTTGCAGTGCTTTACAGGAGTTCTAGGAGGAAATCAAAACAAAAGCAAGGGGGATTTCCCAGGTTGCTGGAGGTTTGGTTTGTTTAGAGAACTCGTTGTGCTTTCTAGGAGGCAGGGGAAGTAGCCTTGCTTAATGTGACAGCATGTGCTACGACTGAATATGGATATGATTACTATGCCGTTGTAGGGATATTATTGATTATAACCGGACAAGGGCATAAAATAGAAATATCGATTTAGGTTCCTAGATAAAAACACAATACCTCTTTCTTTTGCCGTTAAGCAGTCAATCTATTCCAACTACCCTTCTTAGGTGTAATGAGTGAAAGCATATAGGCTATGATACAACCAGGCAAAGCAAGTATCTCAGCACGTGGTTTGTCTCCTGATTTTTCCTGTCTTGGTCCCATCCTCTGATCACATCCCATGTTTCGCCCAACTCGGCAACATGGTGTTGAGTATGTACCTGCCTCCAAATATCAACCAGGACGACCAAACCAAAAAACATTTCAATATCAGCAAGAGTCATTACAGTAGAAGAGGCAGTCTCAGTCAATTCTTTACAACAAGCTGTAGGATTCTTCCTAAGATCAAGCACGGTAGCGTTAATTGCCAAAACTTCACTCCTTTTCCACGGAGTGTAAACCCATTGTTCCTGAAAACAGGCAGCCACAGCCGGTCTAGTGACCATTCCGTGCTGGACCGTCAATGCAGGTATGATATATTGGGTGGAATTCACATGTAGGATACTGAACTATTTGAGTAGGAATGTTTTAATGTAATATACCCTTATAAGAAAGTAAAGTGGAAATATTACTAAACACTTGTTCAGGCTCCAGGTCTGTAACATAGAGGTGATCCCTGATATCAAACAATATTTGGGGAGCTTCCATTTCATGTGTGTGCCAAAGATCAATCAATGTGGCGGACATGTATTTAAGGGCATGCTATTGCATAAAAGGTTTGAAATCATGCACGACCTGCCAAATATCCTCACGACTATAGATCGCATTTCGAGCCCATCGCATTGCCTGACTCGCTATTACCCTCTTCTCATCCTCCCCCACTTCAGATCGCACCAATGTACCTAACCGTTCCCTGAACCTAGTCAAATCCCGTTCTTCCAAACCACCTAGAGGTGTATCAGTAGTCAATGGCAATGGAAGACGAATAACCTGAATGGGAGTAGTAGGTATTACTTTGGTCAAAGACTGTACCAGAGGAGAAGAAAAAGAGGGCACAGAAACCGGAGCAATAGATGTAACAGATGTCACTGTCGTCGAAGGTGGTGCGGAAAGAGAAAACGTCGGGGGTACGTGTACTGGAGCTGTAGGAATGACAGACGTGAAAACAGGGGCACTTTGGGCAGGCTGTTGCTGCTGAGGAGGAATAGCAGGGTATATTCTTTGCGGAGCATAGGGTGGTGGGGGCTGAGTATCTAACAAAGCCTCCACAAAAGTATCCTCCTCCATCTTAGCCACATAAGACTTATCAATATACAACTGAAATCTCCTATGCTCACATTCTATTCCTGTCTCCTGTTTTTCTTCATCATAAGCTACAGCTTTCTGTTTAAGCGTTTGCATCTTCACTTTTCTAGCGTCTCTTTCAATTTTTAACCATCTCTGCTTGGCCTTTTTCTGCCAAGTATGAAGAGAATCAAACATAGATTGTCGACTCCATCTTTTATACAACTGTTCCTGTAGAAACCCCATCTTCTGCTCATCAAAAGAGCCAGTCAAAGGCCACTGTAACTCAACAATGTCCCTCATATATTTGTGCCACAATGTTCTAAACATAATAGGGCCAAGGCCATGTTTCACATACAGATCATAATTAGGACTGCCCTCAGGAGGTGCAGGTTGGGATCTGGCTAACCGTGCATCAGTAGAACAACAACCACAAAAAAAACTCAGAAGTTTAGTAAAACCAGGCATTGCAAAGGAATAAAATAAAATCGTTATTTTACCTGTCAAAGTATTTGCAAACACTTTTTACCAAAACATTCCAAACACCAAAACAAAACCAAATCACAGTGGTACCACATTCACATACAATCAAAACAGAATCACCTGATATCCGAAGCACAGAGAAACCAGTTCTCCACTGCCGACTCTTCAGACCAAACAGTCAGATCTGGGTTCGCCGTTCAGGATCCCAGTCGGGATGACCGCTGGCTGAGGCACCCTCAGATGGAACAGAGGCAGCAGCTGCAAGTAACAGAAACTCCTCATGCAGGGGTCCCTGAGCCGTCAGTACGACCTGATGATGTCCTCGTCCTCCCCTCCATCAGCGGAAAGGGGATGGGTCAATTACCCGAAGGAGTCCCTGTTCAGCTAGGATCCTATCCCATCCCCTCCTGCAGCTCGGGGAGCATGATAAGTCCCCAAGTCTTCCTGACCTACCACCCCGCTCAGCACAGCGACCAACTTGGGCCACTAGCTCAGATTTACCACCAAATGTGAGTAGAATAGTATCCAGAAGAACACCTCCAGCTTTTCACCAGGTAATTCTGTGTCTTTGAAGTTATTCCTCATTCTGTGGACTGAACATCATACCTCATCATTACAGACCTGGTAGATTCCCATGCAGGTTCCAGACTACTTGTGATTGGACCTTTAGTTTTGATAATGTTCTTGATTCCTTAAAAAGAAAAAAAATCCTAATAATATGAATAACACCTTACTTTTGTAGCTTTAAGGCAGATGTCTGCACTTTTTAACCACTGTAAATAACAAGTTCAATTGCTCAATTTGTTGTTATTCAATTGCTGAGCTGGCAGGAATAGATTCAGCCTTTGGGATTCAAACTCGTGATTAGCAGCTCACCACGTATTTCAGCAGCGAGCGTTTTACACACTGAAATATCCTGATGGCAACAAGGGGAGGCCCAGACAGCTCTTGGATGTGCATGGGCCACTTGTTTTGTAGTCCTAGTTGATTGAGGACATTTCACCCAGGCGGGCGGGATGTCACGTGAAGGTATTAGCACGACAGATGTGCACTGGGATTTTTTCAGACCCTGCTATTTCCGTTCTCATTGTGCCGGTTTCATGACTTTCCAGAACTTTTCTGTAGGATTAGTTAGGATCTCAGCCTTAAGTGTTGGTTGCTCCATAGACTGAATCCAAGGCCCTTCAAGGTTCTTTCTCCTTTTTAGGTTGAGTCTGTATTCGAGTATGGTCTTGAACCCCCATGCACTCTCCACCCTAATTGTCATTGGCGTGTGTCATTGTCCTTCCTAAATGCTGGCTTCTGATTCGTTAATAGGCTTGTTAGTCCCTCCTTAGTACCGCCGTGTCTTCATTTGTAACCTCCCATGAAGACTGGCCCTTTTATCTCTGTTTTTTACACAGTACCCATCTTATTTAGTCTGGAAGCACTATTTTCTTTAATGAGTTTCTCCTAATGCAGGCACGACATGCTGTCCTGCAACATTCAGTGAGCCATGCTCGCTTTTACTTTCTAAGCAGCGTGGGACAACGTTCAGCGCACCATGCGAGCTTTCACTTTCGAAGCAGCCAGGGACAACAGCGGGCCTTCTTTGAAATTAAATAAGTCTCGCTTTTACAAGAGTTAGAGCTGTTGTGTTCAGGGTTATTGCACGCTCCTGACGCTCTCGGCGTCCGACGTTAGGTCATGTGACTTCCTATAATAAACAGGAGCACGCACGCACGCACGTTCATTCGGGTGCGGAGCGGAGACCCAGCAACAGCCCATTACAGTGTCCGCCTCTGTTAATTCTAGGCCACGTGTAAGGCCTGTAGATCATCTAGGTGCCCCCGAGTGTAGAGCCCCCAGCATCCATCCCTAGGGTCACCCTATCAAACCCCCACATGACACAACAACTGGCGACGAGGGTGGTTGATCGGGCCTTCGCCACGTGTGGGTGGTGCCAGCCCTGCTGTGAGGCGGCCGCGAGTGTGTGTCTCTGCTCGCGGTGCTCGTGCCACACGACCGCCTACACGCTGTGCGTGCACCGGAACACGGAGTTTTGCCGATCGGGTGTGCAGGTGAGCTGGATCGCCGCCCCGTTCTCGGGCCCCCGGTGCCCCCGCTCTGTCTCAGAGCACTGCCAGGCGCGCACGTCCTGTTCTCACGGCCTGCCTTCCTCTGGTGGGGGCACGGTCCTCCTAGATCGGCACCGCACTCGGCCTCCTGGTCGGTGCGTGAAGCGCGCTTTTCTCCGGGCCCGGCTGCCGCTCCACCAGTGAGCCGCGCCCCGTCCTCTCCCACGCATCCCGCGGACGAGACGGAGAGCGCCCTCCTTTGCCAGCCGCATAATGGCCACCATTCCGCCTATTGAACCGTTTGTTGTGGAGGGTTCGCCGTCTTCATTGGCCCCTAAGTGGAAGGAATGGGTGGACAGGCTGTTGGTGTTCTTTGAAGCCACGAAAGTTCATAAGGACCAGAAGCGGGCCATGGTGCTTCATCTAGGTGGCAAGGATGTGCACTCCATTGCCAGGACACTAGTAGAGGCCACTCCCAAAACTCACCACACACTCATCAATGCCCTGAACGCTCATTTTGAACCTATGGCCAACCAAGACTATGAACGTTTTGTATTCCGGCAAGCGCGGCAACTGCCCGAGGAGCCGCTCGACACGTACCACACCAGGCTCAAGCGGCTGGCGCTGTCCTGTGGATTCGCGGATACCACGGAGGAGATAAGGGGCCAAATCATTCAAGGTTGTGCATCAGCCAAGTTGAGGGAAAGAATTCTGGAAGAGTCGGGCAAGCCACTAGCTGACATACTGACCCTTGGTCGCACCAAGGAACTGTCCAAAGCACGAGCCGCCCACATGGAAGCAGCCTTACAAGCACCAGTCAAAGCTGAACCGGTCAACAAGCTGCAAGTGCAACCGCAGGCCAAATGGACCAAGAAACCGGCGAGACCTCATGCCGGCCCGTCTGGTTTCCCGTGTGGGTACTGCGGAGGCCCAAATCATCCGGCGCCGGAATGTCCTGCTCGAGGGAAGCGTTGCTCCGGATGTGGCAAGCTCAATCACTTTGAAAAAGTATGCCGTTCGAAAAAGTTTCGAAAGCCACGACAAGCAGTGAACGCAATACCGGAAGGTGATCGGAGTCAAAGTGACATGGACGATGACGAGGAGGAAGAAAGGACGGTGCACAAGGTTCACATGATAGGAGCGGCTGCGCGTCGGACCAGGCCCCTTCCACAGTGCTCACTAAGAGTGGCGGAGCAAGACGTGATGGCTGTGGTAGACACAGGAGCTACCATCAATCTCATGAGTGTTGATCTTTACAGGACAATGAGTCGGCCCCCACAGCTTAACCCATCACCCATCAGGGTTTTTGCGTATGGTCAGGACACGCCCCTCAGAATCAGGGGAAAGTTCAGGACATCCATCACTCATGGGGACAGAACCATCAGAGCCAATGTGTTTGTCTCGGAAGATGGGCAAGGCATGCTACTGGGGTGTCGAGCGGCCGAAGACCTAGGCGTTGTGACCTTTGCGTTTGGTGTCCATGAGGAGTCGGTGCAACACCTTCTAATGGACTTCTCTGATATCTTCCAAGGCATAGGGAGATTCACAGGTCGTGAAATACACCTCCATGTGGATCCGACAGTGCAACCAGTTGCATTGCGCCACCGCCGCATAGCATTCCATCTGAGGCCTCTAGTGGAAGAGGAACTCAGAAAACTGGAAGCCGCGGGCATCATTGAAAAAGTCACAGGCCCCACCCCCTGGGTATCGCCCATTGTGGTCACCAGGAAGCCAAAACAACCCGGAGCCGTTCGGATCTGCGTAGACATACGCCTTCCGAATGTTGCCATCAAGAGGGAGCGCCACATCACGCCCACAATCGATGATCTCATTGGGGAAATGGTGGGAGCCTGTTGGTTCTCAAAATTGGACCTTCGGTCAGGGTATCATCAACTGGTGCTGGACCAAGAATCGAGGAACATCACGACATTCTCCACACACATAGGCCTTCGAAGATACACCAGACTCAGTTTTGGAATATCCAGCGCGGCTGAAGTGTTTCAAAATGTGATCCAGGAACTGATCGCTAACATACCTGGGGCCATTAATGTAAGTGATGACATCATGATTCACGCGAGCACCATTGGAGAGCACAACCAAAGACTGGCACAAGTATTCCGGAGGCTAAGAGAGGCTGGACTAACCCTACATCGAGAAAAATGCGAATTCCTAAAGCGGAAGATAGGGTTCTTCGGATACACCTTCTCGGCAGATGGGGTTCAACCTGACCCGGAAAAGGTCAAGGATGTGCAGGAGGCACAGCCACCCACTACAGTCACAGAAGTTCGCAGCTTCCTAGGAATGGTCAACTACTGTGGACGGTTCATTAGAGATTTGGCCAATCTGACACTGCCTCTAAGAGAACTCACGAAAGACTCTACTCCCTGGACATGGGGGCCAGAGCAAGAAAAGGCATTTGAGGCTATCAAGGCAGCTCTATCAGACAACACCACTCTAGCCTTCTTTGACCCTCGCAATCTCACCTTGGTGGCTGTAGATGCCGGCCCAGCAGGCCTGGGTGCAGTGCTAATGCAGAAACCGCGGGATGAGTTGGATTGGATGCCGGTGGCATTTGCGAGCCGGTCGCTAACAGACACTGAGCAACGATATTCTCAAATTGAAAAGGAGGCCATAGCTATACACTGGGGCTGTAAGCATTTTCACCTCTATCTATACGGCAAACCGTTCACTGTCATCACTGATCACAAACCACTGGTGTCCCTGTTCGCAGGGACCTCGACGAAACCACCACCTCGTATAGAAAAATGGATGCTACAACTTCAAGAGTACAACTGCAATATTGAGTACCAACCAGGAGCCAGAAATCCGGCTGACTACCTGTCACGACATCCCAGGCCAGCAACACCTGAAGAGATGGAAGAGGCTGATGAGACAGAGGCCTATGTCAGATGCATCATGGAGAGGTCGTGTCCACGCTCCATCTCGGTCAGTGAAGTGGCAGAGGCCACTATCCAGGATGCCTGCCTCCAAAGGGCCAGGGAAGCAATCCAAAAGCGAAACTGGCACAGAGCAAAAGAAAGCTGGAAGACACTTACTCCCGAAGCTCAACGCACAATGGAAAGCTTATATCATGTGAAAGACGAACTAAATGAAGACAACACGGGGTGCATACTGAGAGGACACCGGCTGGTCATACCTGTGGCTTTGACTGAACAAGTCGTTCAGTTGGCTCATGTGGGACACCAAGGAATAGTCAAGACCAAGGCGCGTCTGAGAGCCAAAGTGTGGTTCCCTCTCATGGATGAATTGGTGGAGAAGATGGTAAAATCATGCACGGCCTGCCAGGTTACGGGGGATGTCCCGAAGGAGGCACCAATCAGAGTAGAGCCCCGTCCGCAGAAGCCATGGGAACAGGTCAGCATGGACTTTGGCAGTCTCCCAGATGGACGACACACCATGGTGGTCATTGCTGATCACTCAAAGTACCCGGAGGTTGAAATCATCAATAGCACCAGTGCAGCTGAAGTGATCCCCAAATTAGAAAAGATAATAGCAGCTCAAGGAGTGATGAGGGAACTGCGCACTGACAATGGACCACCCTTCCAAGGCCAAGAACTAGCTACTTATCTGAGCTCGCTGGGAATACGGCATCGCCGGATTACGCCTCGCTGGCCGCAGGCGAATGGAGAAGCAGAACGATTCATGAGAACTCTAAACAAAGTAATAAGAATTGCACATGACGACAAAGAGCAGTCAGTGGAAATGGCTATTTTCACGTTCCTTCGAAGCTACCGACAAACACCTCACACCACCACTGGGGTGGCTCCGGTTCACAGCCTCATGGGACGAGTAACAACAGATTCCATACCTCATCACCCCAGGTGGATGCCGAAAGTGACAGAGGAAGACAAAATTGCGACCAGCAGGCGCAAGGCGTATGCCCAGGTCAGTCAAAGACGAAGAGCCACAGAAGTGGAATTCTGCAGAGGGGACGTGGTACTATTGAAAAACAGAGTGACCAGTGGCAAGTTCCGGCTAACTTATGAACGAAGTCCCTGGAGGGTGATCAGTGTGAAGGGTACCCGAATAACCGCCATGAGAGGACGAGAAGTTGTGACCCGGAATGTGTCTCATTTCAAGCACTTTCACAGAGAACGAAGTTCCAGGGCGCCTTCCCAAGATATCACACCACAGCAGATGCAGGACATGACCGCTGAGGATGACTCCAGGGCTGGTCTGGGGGACGAGTGGAGAGATGCCTCCTCTGAGGAATCTGGTGGTGAAGTAGAAGAGAGGGCAAGTGAGGCCGGACATCAGGAGGGGCTGGATGAAGCATCCAACGATTCCCCATACCCAGGTGGGACCAGTGAAGAAGTTGTCCCAGGCCGAGACAGGTCGCAATACAGCCTGAGAAGCAACCCTGAGCCTTCCTGTAGACTACGAAATTATTTCACGTAAGAACATTCCTGTTTGTTATAATATCAGTGTGGAAGTTTGAAGCTGCTATACGGACACTGCCGATGAGGCCATAATCAAGGTGAACTGTTTGAACTGTTTAAGCAACTGTTTTATTGTTTTTATGTTTTAGGAGGAATGTTGTGTTCAGGGTTATTGCACGCTCCTGACGCTCTCGGCGTCCGACGTTAGGTCATGTGACTTCCTATAATAAACAGGAGCACGCACGCACGCACGCACGTTCATTCGGGTGCGGAGCGGAGACCCAGCAACAGCCCATTACAGTGTCCGCCTCTGTTATTTCTAGGCCACGTGTAAGGCCTGTAGATCTTCTAGGTGCCCCCGAGTGTAGAGCCCCCAGCATCCATCCCTAGGGTCACCCTATCAAACCCCCACACGACACAACAAGAGCTATTGGCATTGTAAATGACAATGCCTTTTATTTATGTATTAATTATCAAAACAGATAAATAAAAGCAGTGTCATTTACAATGCCAATTGCTTAAACTCTCGCAAATACGAGACCTATTGCATTGCAAATGCTTGTTTTTATCTCCTCTTTCATTAACATTGATGGTGGCATTGGACTGCTTTTCTGGCATGAATTGTCGAAATAAACCTTTTTGAAAGGTGCAGGGCCCTGTGCATTTCCACAGATGAAAGGCTGTTCCCGCTCTAGACAACAGATTTAGCACAACATATTTTTCTAGTATGTTTAAATCACAATTAAGAAAAGTGACTTGTTTTTTTTAAAAGGCTGCACGGTCTCCTGGGACATACCCCCGCTCCCCTCCCCACCTTATTGTGAATAAGAAACCCCACGCACATATCGTTTGAAAGGGTAAATGATACACATACCCTGTGGACTCCGCAGAAAAAGATTAAGGTTTACGACAAATCTCCCGTCCTTAAAATATCCATTGTGGAGTTAGAAATCCCTTCCCAGAATGCATCTCTCATCCTCCGCTGGATGGAGCCATCTCACTGGTCTGACCAGCCCCGTCCAGCGACCAGCTGTCCTCACACTGTGCTTCAAGGCGCCTCACTGTCTCCTTACAGTCGAAAGGATTCCCTTAAAATAAAAGGTGTTTGCTGACAATCAGAAAATCAGACAGACACGCCCTTTATTCGGGAAAAGAAAAAACTGTTGGTCTGGCCCAGCTCCCAGGATCTTACCAGTGTGACCAACCCTTGTTCCTGTGAAGCTAAATGAAAGAAGTGTCTTAGTGCAGCGGATGGACTATATCAGGAAATACAACTTATCTCCTAACAAGAGCTGCTCCAGGGATCAAAGCAGTGAAGAAACCACAACACCCCAGGACATGGGTGATGGGCAGAGAACGTGCCTCAAAGTCCGTCCTTTCTCCTGGCACGCTTTGATCTCCCAGCTGCCTTCCCCATGGTTGGCCACACAACTTGTTTTCCTGTGTTGATCCAGGCAACATCGCTCTGTACTAGTTCTCTTCGTTCCTCACTGGCTGAATACCAGATGGTGAAGATAAAACACCCACAGCTGCCCCTAGTCTCACCATGTGGGATGCAGCAAGGGCCTATGCTTGTAGCCCTTTTGTCTTCGGGTCTACACGGAGCCATCAGGACATTGCTGTAAACTAATGACAGTGATGTTCACAGAAATGCAGATAACATCACATTTAACTTAAAGTTTGTTCCATTTAATGCAACTCACCAACTGAAGCATTTCTCTTACCACCAAGTGGCATCACCACCATTGCCCCCTTGTGTGGGGGGAGGAATTTGTGCATTTTAGGAAGTGTCATGTGTGGAGCAGATGTTCACAAGTCCCACGACTACAAAATTGACACACCAGATGTGCCACGCCATTTACAGGGTTGTGCTGGGAACTAGAAATCAACTCTGTTTCTCAGGAGAAGAGGGTCAGCCTCAGGCAACACTGCTGGTCTTGTTCCACCATCACAGCTGTTCCTTGGCGCTAAAACTTGTTAAAGTCTTAGTTGGACATCTGGATAATGAATGTCTTGCGATTCCAGATATTGGCTCTGAATTGATGACACACAGTCTTCTTCCTTCATCATTCCCAAGCATACTTCATCTACTTGATAAGTGTTGTCATGTAATAAGTGTACTCAGAAGCAAGACATAGTCCTTAGTATATTTTTGGTGATGTTCCCAAATATCCCACTGTGTGTCTTCACCATTAGTGTGTGCGGACACACATTAAGCATGCTCAGACATGTAGCTGTCCACCCCCTTACACTGTTTTTTACGGATGTATGACATTACAACGCATGCTTTTACATCGCATGCTTTTACAACGCTGTTTTTACAACGCATACCATTACAACGCATAGTGCTTTTAGGCGCTGGATAGTGAATTGTTTAATTTAGTATTCCAACTCCAGTCCCCGTGGATAGTAGGGAAGGTGTTGGATAGTAAATTAAATCTATTCCCTATCCTAGAGCGCCCCCCAGCGCAATGCGTTGTAATGGTTTGTGTTGTAAAAGTTGCGTCGTAAAGGCACTGCGTGGTAAAAGTTGCGTTGTAAAGGATGTTCCCCGTTTTTTACACCTAAATCACCTCTCGTTCTCTCTCACCTTCTCTCCACAGTCCCTGACAATTCATCAAATTCATGTGTTTTCTTCCTTGGCTCAGTTTCCTCAGTGAATTATCATTAATATGCTCTGGCATTATTGGTGATAATATGATGGATGATTAATCCACCCTTCATAGGATTCACAATAATACATGTAAAAGAAGAAATATAACAACACCATGGAGCAATAGAGGGTCTCCTTTTCCTTAAAACTGAATTTCTTCTCCTGCACGACAGAGCTTTGGGTAAACTTGTAACCTGAATAACCTGATCCACTAATCATTTCTCTGATCGTGTGGTCATCGCTGCCAGATTCCCACAATTCATTCTAAAATATGACCAGCCATTAATGTCCCCATAGTTAGCAAAGTATCATGTTGTGTATATATAAATATGGATAGTCATGTACAGTTTATTTTTTGTAAATGTGCTGTACACATCTTTTTAACTTACAGCCCTGAATAAGTCCTAAGTAAAAAAGGACGAAACACGTTGGCTGATGGTTTGTTATGAGCAGAACAATAAAGAAGAACACTATGCACAGCTTGTATCAACAGCCACTCTCTTCATTGAATTATGATTCCTTAATGCCTGTGGATAATTTCATATGGACTTTTTTGATTATTAATGATGCAGCTCCAATCTAGTTTTGTTGTTCTATATCCCCTTGTTAGGGGAGGTGTTTATGGGCAGGGAGCACATTTGGAGATTTGCACACAAGATTGTTTTGTTAAAAAAATATATATATATTGGTAATTTACGGTACAGGTGCTGCACATGTAGTTTGTTGACCCACTGTCCACATCTCGAGTTTCCATCATGTCCATCTAGACTGTAAGAGGCCAACCTCAGTCTAGAATGGACGAGATCATACAATCCTTCAATAACACACAAAATTAAGAGTCCTCCCTGAACCCACAGATGAGCTACACACCCAGCCAGGGACCACACATTGGGTCCGATCACAGAACTAACTTAAGACAAAATCCTAAACTTACTACTTTTGGTATTCACAGAAGGCATTTAGTAGTAGTAAAGTTAGGATTGTGCCTTAAGTTTGACTTAAGACAAACGTAAGACAAACTTAAGACAGACTGACAGACTTAAGACAGACTTAAGACAAACTTAAGATAGACTTAAGACAGACTTAAGACAGACTTAAGACAGACTTAAGACAAACTTAAGACAAAATCCTAACTTAAGTCTGTCTTAAGACTGTCTGTCTGTCTGTCACCAAGCATGGACACCACTCTTCATTGACACATGAGTGCCCAAGTCCGACCATTTGCTGTCAAGCAAGCCGTACCTTTACCTAGTTGTTAGACTCATATCACTTTCGTAGCAGCCCACTTTCAGGAACCCAGGGATCACTCCCGTGGTCCGTATCTGTATTGTGCTCTGTAGTCACTGAGGCCCTGTGTATGTTGGGGCCCTCTGGCGTCCACTTGTTGGGGTTCTGCTCTGCGGCCGGGGCCTCCAACTAGGTATCAGCATAGCTGGCGTAATTCAGTGTAAAGTAATCATGCGGAATCACGTAAGACAGCCACAAGATTAGGCTTGAGTTACACAAGAAGTAAAGGTTTGCATCTAGTGGTATTTAAACGCCAACACAGGGTTTAATCCATCACCGTTCTTTAGCCCACTCTGCCACTTCAGTTCAGACATGGCCATATGCAAATCAGTCTGACCCTGTGCCTCATGGGAACAGCCATGCCTTCCCTGGACCGGAAACAAGCTTCCTAGGACCGGTTTCTGGCATTCCAGCCATCTTCAGCCAGGCTTGCTTGAATCCATTGGCAAAGTGAGCAAGGGACTCACGTCTGAGCATACCCTGCCAACTTATGGCGAACAAAGCAGTACAAAAGGGGGTGGTGATGAACAGAGCATCTGAACCAATCAAACACTCACACCCAGTCAACAGATCTGGGTTTAATCCATCATCGTTCTTTAGCCCACTCTACCACCCCAGTTCAGACATGGCCATATGCAAATCAGTCTGACCCTGTGCCTCATGGGAACAGTCCAGCCCGAACTGCCAAGCCATGCCTTCCCTGTACCGGAAACAAGCTTCCGAGGACCCGTTTCTGGCATTTCAGCCGTCTTCAGCCATGCTTGCTTGAATCCAGTGGCAAAGCGGTGCAAAAGGGGGTGGTGATGGACGGAACATCTGAACCAATCAAACACTCACACCCAGTCAACAGATCTGGGTTTAATCCATCACCGCTCTTTAGCCCACTCTGCCACCCCAGTTTAGACATGGCCATATGCAAATTTGTCTGACCCTGTGACTCATGGGAACAGTCCAGCCCAAACTGCCAAGCCATGGTTTCTGGCATTCCAGCCGTCTTCAGCCCGGCTTGCTTGAATCCAGTGGCAAAGTGAGCAAGGGACTGGTTTACATTAACCACACATATATCATCACAAAGGACAATGTTGATGTCTTTCTTTGAGTCTCCATCCAGACAACATTTAAAGTTGGAGATTCTGTTGGTCTCTGTAAACCTTCCCTGTATGTTTGGCTTTCAATCAATAAGGTGTCCCTTCTTCAACAGATCAAAGCCAAATCCAACAAGCATTTGCAATACAATTGGTCTCGCCTTTGGGACCTTATATGTATTTAGATGTACAGCACATTAGCCTGGGTGCCTAAACACCTACTGCTCTGTAACATGGAGGGAAAGTAAGCACCAAACTGCGTGACTCGCCAGGTATGGGAACACATGGAGAGAAACATTGCCTTTCAGCGGGAAATGGTATAGTCCAAGGCTCTGTTTTTAATATAAAATCAGGGCCTCCAGTGGTCATATCGCTGAAAATACAAGATTTGAAAAACATATTATCGCCTACAAATGCGCGTGGAAGACAATTTCTATGGACAGGAATCTAGAGAATGCCAAAGTGATTCTGGTATTTTACTGACCTCTACTGGTCGTTTTCTATCAAAACAGTTAAATAGAGGCAGTTGCCAGAAAAAAGTCCCCAAGTAGAAGTAGACAAGTCCTAAGGCTGATCTCCAGAGCCCACAAAGTACATACAAGTCAAGTCAAATCAAAAACAAAGTTTATTTAGACCATTGATCTATCAACCACAGTTCATCATATAAAATCTACATCTCACAAATTCATATTCTTAACATTTAAAAAGTCATATTATCCTAAAACTACATTTATAACACTTTAAAATCAGGAATTCATTTGGAATATGGAACTACTGGGTACTTTTAAGCCTCCAGTCTTTCAGGGAACTTATACACACCCTGCATATATTTCCCGATAGCTATCGCGATATCTAAATTTTCCATATCGACTAGTAGCTCCCGTGCTTGTGAACGCTCCGGTCGCAGAAACTGTTAACGTAAATTTAAAAATATATAACAATCCAATAAAATGTGCAAAATATTGCATTTCATTTCTAATTTACAAACACATTTGCTATCCGAATGCGTTAAGGAGGCTTTTATTGCGCTATTTGCAAATATCGGGTTAATTCCTATTCTTAGCTTAAAAACTTCTATTCTTAACCAACGGTTAGGTAGCAAATCTATATAAGGAAAGCTTACATCTTTCTCCCAGCCTGAGCACATAAATTTTACAGAGTCTTTCTTTTTCAAATACTCTTGATCTGTTACCCTTGAAGTGTCTTTACCCTGCGCTTTGAGTACACTCTTTATTACATTAATTTGGAATGTCCTAGGGTCAATATTCACGTTTAGGTGGTCGCAGATGGCCAGGAGTTTACTTCTCAATTCCTTGGCCCATTTTAACTCACTGGTCTAAATTTCTTTCATGCACCATTGCGACACCTTTGTAACTTCCCCCTGCCCCAATCTGAGGAAGTTCTGCTGCACCTGCACATTCATGCGGTTAGGCCTAATTCTAGTCTGACTGCCTGGATCATTACCGACCCAGGAAGAGACAGTAGGGATTTTAAACATTTCCCCTCCTCTTTGTCCCAGGAGCTTTCACCGTCGATGCAGAGTACTCCCGCCCCATATTGGAGTTGCGGGGGAATCATGGCCTTAAAGGCTGTAATAGTGGTTTGTGGGACATATCACCATAAATATGGTTAAATCTTTTCAGCCCACATACCGCTAAGTGTGCTTTCAATTTCTGTGCCCCACTGCAGGGTCCTTGTAAACCATATTCCGAGGTATTTGTATTCGCTTACAGTATCCAGTTTGGTTTGGCCCAAGTACCAACTAAACTTCGTCCTCTTCTTCCCAAAACATAACATTTTTGTTTTGTCCATGTTTACTGCAAGACGTTTTACGGTGCAATAATCATTGAATACACTTAGCTTCCTCTGAAGCCCCACCTCAGTTTGATCCATTATTACAAGGTCATCGGCATACATCAGGCATGACAGGTGCCTACATTTATTTTTGGGCTTGCACCTCTGGCTGTGCCCAAGAGAAGCGGCAAGTCTGCTACAAATATGGCAAAAAGCAGCGGGGCCAGAAAGCAGCCTTGCCTCAACCCGTTGTTTATCCCTATTTCCGTTGTTAGGCCGCCAGAGGTATCTTTAATTACCTGTGCCCAATTTTGGCTATGCAGTTCCTGGATTACCCACAGGAGATCGGCGGGGACCTCATACTTTTTTCAATGTCTCCCACAAACAGTCTCTATCCACCAAATCAAAAGCTGCGCGAAAGTCCACGAAGCAACAAAACAGTTTGCCCTGCAGCTCCATGGACTTCCTCGCTACGGCCCATAGTGCGAAGCAGTGATCAATAGTGGAGTGTCCTTCCTTAAAGCCTCCCTGCTCTATTGGAACTATTGACTGCCGCTCCGCCCACTCTTTTAAGCTACCAAGGATTATTTTTGAGAAGACCTTTTCCCCAATGTCCAATAAGTTGATCAACCTATAATTCTTGGGGTCCATTTTTCCCCTTTTTTATACAAGGGTCTAATTATGGCCCCTCTCCAGGATTTGGGGAAAGTACATACACATATAAGTATTTAATAAAGTATATACTAAAGCATATACAAGAGATCTTGAATGCTCGACCTAAAAATTATTTGCCTGTAATGCTATCGTAAAAGAGCCAGAGTTTGGTGGACAGAATAGTCCTTCCCAAGTATGATGGAGTATCCTGTCTGGTAACCCCTTGGTCCGCCCTCCACATTAGAAGTGGGCGGGACATCAGCCTCTATTGGCTTTGCTGACTGAGGGCCATATGTAGGTAAATACTATTTACCGATTCTAAAATACCAAATTTTACCGATTCGGTATTTCAGAATCTGTAAATGGTATGTAGGTAATCATTCTGTAATTTTTACCGAATCTGTAAAATTCGGTAAATACCGATTCAGTATTTACCGAATCGGTATTCCCCATTCATTCCTATGGGCCTGGAGGCCCATAGGAATGAATGGGGAATACCGATTTGGTAAATACCGCATCGGTAAGAGGGGGAAGACTTACAAAGGTGGCAGGGTGTCACATTGACACCCTGTTCCACCCCTGAATAGTGCATGGGTGCACATGTGCAGACAAACATGCCCTAAGGGCATGTATGTCTGCCACATGGCACTGCTAAAAAAGCACAAAATTGCTTTTTTAACAGTTTTCGTTATTTACCACCAACTTGTAGTTGGTGGTAAATAACGAATTCTTAAATGTGAAAAGCACTCACTTGAGTGGTTCCTACATTGAGGAATTGGTAATTTACCAAATCGGTATTTTAGAATTCGGTAATTTACTGATTCTTTAAATTACCGATTCGGTAAATTACCGAGTCCTTGAATTGGGCCCCTACATCTCAAATGCCTAATACCGGTCGGTAACGGCCGAAATTCGGTAATTTTGGCCGTTACCGACCGGTATTGGGCTACCTACATCGGGCCCCGAGTGCCTTCTCCAACAGCCTGACTGGGTGGGGCTTGCAGAGGAACCTCATTGCACCACCCACATTAGTTAGGGCGGAGGGTGTGATGCTCTTTTGTTCTCTCTGTCACCCCCAGGTAGAACTACAAATGTTATGCAGAAGGCACAACAATTATAAGGCAATGGAACGTAGTGCTCGACGAGGAGAGTATTCCAGTTGACAGCATTCCCACTCAAGTAAGATGGAAAAAGACTGCTTTGATTTGTTCGTCAGGGAAATCATGGGTTTGACACTGGTGAAGGAGCAATGTAAGTAAGTAAGTAAGTTCATTATTGTTTAGGTTAATTAAAACCATTACAAAAAAAGCATTAAACAAGTCTCCACAAGAAAATTAAAAAAGAATATAAAATGACAGTACTTAAAACCAATCTAAAACGAGGGGGGCATATTGTTCGTAGCAGCTGGTTGCAGCCAGTGAATTCCTCTTAGCCGGCTACCTGGCATGTTTGTTTCCTTTCTACTATTTTCAGGAATTTCACCAGCTTTCCATTTAACGGCGGAAAACCAGGATCGAAACAAGCAAGAACTGCTTGTCTGCGTGAGCGGATGCTCAATTCGTTAAAGGCTGTTTTTAGCAGAGCTGCTCTCTCCTCATTCAGCTTCAAGCAAGTACATAGTAGGTGCTCTAAATCTTTGACCCCTGTTCCGCACAGCCGGTATCTGATCCCATAGTTCGTTCTCAGCCACGGTGGTAAGTGTGGAATGGCAGGTAGGATCCCTAGTCTATATTTAGAAAATAGTTCTTTTGTTTTCCAGCCATATCCCAGACCAAAATATGTTTGGAGCCCAGGAGTTTTGTATGTGCACAGAGTCATCCAGGCGTGACGCCTGTGAGAAAAGGTGGCTTTATCCACCACATGCAAATGTCTTTTTAAGCTCTTGTTCACTACGTGCTTAAATTGCGCATGCGATAGGGGGGTCTCCCATAGCTCTTTTAGACCTGTGATGCTCAGGGACTCCTCTAAATATTTTTTTGCCGGTGTTCTCAAGGAGCTAATCAGGTATTGCCAGAGCTGTTGATTCAGGGTATTTTCTGGAGAATTCCTTATTTTGTGCCAACACTTTATATATGACCCTCTTCGTGCAAGCGTTTGGCTCATCAGACCAAATTCCAAACGAATCTGTGCTTGTGACGTGTAGGATGGCAGATTAAAAAGGAGTTTGTAGGCCTTTGATATGGTTGTGTCTAAAAGTTTTGCGTCGGTACCTCTTAGAGCCTTGCTGCCATACGTGATTGTTGACTCTATTTTAGTTTTAGCCACTCGAAGCAGTGGCGGTAGAGTCTCACCTGTCAGATTGGACTTTAGCTGTTTCAATGTCATGGTTATTAACAGCCCTTTCCTCTTAATGGCCTCTAGTTGGCTTAGATAGCGGCCTCCTTTATCAACTATGATCCCAAGATATTTATATTCCGAGCAGTTGGAGATTACTTTTGTGCCAAGGGACCAGGTGTGCAGTGTTTTGTTCCTGGTTATGGACAAGACTTTAGTCTTGTTGATATTGACTTCTAATCGGTTGTCATCAGCGTATCCATGGAGCGTGTTGATCAGATTTTGAAGACCCACTTTCGTGTGGCTGACCAGGACCACGTCATCAGCATAAGATATGCTTGGCAGCGCTTTGCCCCCGAGCCGGGGGGCGTGGGAATTGCAAACCTCTAGTGCGGGTGGCAGGTCAGCTGTAAATAAATTAAAAAGGGTAGGGGCTAGCACGCACCCTTGCTTTAGGCCTTTTGTAGTTGGAATACGCCTAGAAAGGTGCGAGCCGTTCCCGAGCTTTACCTGGACCCACGTGTCCGTATGCAATTCAATCAGGAGGCTTAATAAGGACGAAGGAATCCCCCAAGAGGCCAGTTTCTGCCAGAGGATTCCTCGATTAACGTTATCAAAGGCCGCCTTAAAGTCCACAAAACAGAAGTGAAGAGCCTGTTTGGTTGCTCTTGCCTTATCAATAAGTAATGAAATGGCCACCAAATTTGTTGTTGTTCCGGTGTCTCTGCAGAATCCTGTTTGGCTGGATGGTATTAAGCTATGGTTTGTTGGAGCAATGGGAATATCATAGGATCGCCAGAACATATCTCTAGAGTTGCTTCATTTACTACAGTTTGTGTTTGTGGATATCAATGCGCACAAGAAGAAGGCGCCAGTTATGAGCACATAAAAGAGCACTAATACCTCCTTCTCCCATACCATCCTCCACAACTGAGAAAACATTTTCTGAGGCCTTTTTTATCTCCTGAAACATTTACCACCTGCTTCAAGTAGTGGAGTTGGGACACCAGAACGGGAACAAAACAGACATCCAGTTATTCCTAGGTCCATGTGTGAGTCCCTATTCCAGAGAAAAAAACTTGTAATTCCTGTTTTCGCACTAGGACACTCCGATTGGCATCCCGGGACTGGGTTTGGGCATCACCTCTCATCAGCCAGGCTGGCTTAAAACCATTGGCTTATTGAGCACGGGACCCACGTTTAGGCATACCCTTCCCACTAAGAGCAACTATAGCAACATTTTTGCTTTTGCCGCCTTAAGTCGCCCTAAGTGGAAAGGGCATGCCTGGCTGATATGGGGTGATACCCCAAAATCAGTCCTAAGATGCTTGTTTCCTGTCCAGCGAGGACCTGGCTTTTCAGTTTGGGCTGGACTATTCTCAAGAGGAATACAAACAATACTGTTTTGCAATGGCTGGGTCCAGTTGGAGTGATGCAGTGAGCAAAAAAGTGATGTATTAAACCCAGATCTGTGACGGGGATGAATGTTTACATTGTCCGAATTCTGTCCATCATCTGTTCCTTTGGCTTCTAACTTTCTAAAAGTAGCATTTTCAGAATTGTGACCTAAAATCCGACTTTAACATTAAAGCAGGTTTTAAATTATGACGCATTCAAGACCAAACTTAACATTTCTACCTGTTCACAATAAAAATTGAGCGCTTATGAGATGAAATAACATTACCCACTGTTATCCTATCGGAAAGGTAGGCCTTTTAGTAGTGAAAAACGAGTTGCGGAAATTTTCACTACTACGACATGTAAATCTTAAAAGTATAGCTCGATATTTAAATACACTTCCCCCAGCCCTACAGGCTGTTTAGGGACTACACTAGTGGTGACTTATGTATTAAAAAGGAAGGTTCATGCCTGCAGAAGGTTTAATTTTGGCAAGCCAAATTGGTCATTTAAAACTGCACGCAGACTGCAATGGCAGGATTAAGACATACTTTAAAAAGTTACTTAAGCGGGTGGTACAATACGTTCTGCAGGCCCACTAGAAGCATTTAATTTACGGTTGTACATGTAGTGCCAATTTGCTATGGACTTAAAAGTAAATTATATGTGCCAATTGGGTGTAAGTCAGCTTAAAGGAGAGGGCACACACACGTTAGCACTGGTTAGCAGTGGTTAAGTGCACAGGGTCCTAAAAGCCTTCAAAAATGGATTCAGAAAACAGGTGGTGTGAAGGCAAAATGTCTGGTTGTGACACTTAGAGAGGGCCAGGTGCAACATATGCTAAAGCATTACTGGAGCAAAAGGAATACTTACATGTCTGTTAAAGCCCAGAAGCAAGCCTACTCAGTCTGATCCCCACATGTACGGTCTCATAGGCCCTGTCTATCTTGCCGTTCAGACAGCACCACAAAACATTAACTATAGAAAAGTGCCTCTTGACATGGTTAGCCTTCCACTTTTTGCCTGATGTTTGATTTGATTTCGATCTGTAAGTGTGCTAGAGATCGCGGGTCACCCGACCAATAATTTCGCCACTTCCGGCTTCGGGCCAATATATTTCAAATCTCCATATACATTGATCGGATGACGTCACAATCTACTACCAATAATTGTGAGTTCCTTTCGATTATTTTTAGTGTACCCAACTTACCATCCACCGTTATGGGTACCTATGACCACGATGGGTCAGGGAGCTAGCTGTAAAAGGAAAGGCAGCAAAAATACAAAACCTTGCTAATTGTATTTTAATTTTCATGAAATGACCACGGACAACTGAGAGTTTTTAAAAGCTTTATCTCAGATTTAAAATCTTTAGAACATACACTCTACTACGAGGAGACAGTCTAATATCAAAATTTCAAAGAATACATAGCTGTATAAGAGAACTATAAGGGCAATCATTTGCGTTAAATGCTAATGCAAAAGGGAAACAAACTAAGAAAACTATTGAGCTAAATTTCAAAGTTACTTTAGTAATATTTATGGGTGAAAATCAGAGACCATAACAGGAAGTTGCAAACTGCAATGGCGAAAAGTAGTTTTATGAGATGCAATGGTTTGCGGAAAGCATGGAAAACTTATCATATGCAAAGATATGTCTTTATTGAAGCAAAGACAGAAAAATAGAAAGATGCAGTTTAAGAGCTTCAGAGCGATATTTACCTAGACTAGTGTGGAAACCAACCCTGGCCACGGGTCAGTTAAGGACAGGAAACCCTCAAGGAAGGATACCCCTCAATGGACAGCAGGTGCAGAATGGACACCCAGGACAGGACAGGAAACCCTCAGATTAGGATCAGGACAGGACCACCAGGACACGACCAGCACCCGCAGTTTGGAAGCAACGCCTGCGTTCCACCCTCTCTGCAGCTATCGATCAGAACCCCGATTGGGTCAGCGAACTCCCAGCAAAGTGCTCCACCAGCACTTTAAGGTTTAGTAAAACCTTAGTCTATGGTCAAATTCGGACAGAGTGCTCCGCAGCTCTCTGTATCTTCAAGTCACCTATTGAGTGCGTTGGGTCAGTGACAGGTCAGCTATTCAGACAAGTCGGACAATTTCCCTAGGTGAACCCAGGATAGATATACTGTTTTGGGACCGTGTACCACCCCCCCCCCATGTTGCAAAGTGTCAGAATCCCCAATTTCGATTGGTCCTAAGGTAGGATTTGGTTAACACACCAATCAGAACAGACTATTCTAAGGCCTATTTTGCATTCTAAGGTGCCGCCTAGCAAGATTGGGGTTCCCACGAGAAGTCGCAGGGAATACAATGGAAAGAAATACAATGTATTCAAATATGGTACAAGTTAGACTTTCTCGCTGGGTGAAGGTGCATCTTCCCATGCAGGCTCTGGCAGCAACCTTCTTTGGCTTGGTTTCAATGCCACCTCGCCACGGCTGATCCTGCGCAGTATTGCCCTCCAAGATGGACTCCCCAGCCCCATCACCCCTCAGCGACGAGGATACATGAAAAGTAAGCGAAAACAAATTAGTACATAAAAATAAATGAATGTATTACATGTCATGATTTCATAATTCAGTTTTATCATTATAAAAAGATACTATGCAATTAGATATTAGTGCAATACTTAACGACACGAGAGCAAAGGCACGAGCTTCACCACATGGTTATGTTTGAGCGGCCTTTCTAGGCTATTACGCATGCGCACCCTTTCCCTCTCAAACTGTGACTGCGTCATGTCCCGTGACTATGCCTAACGCATGCGCAGAAACAGAAATACAAGCAGCGGCCATTTTTAGGTACAACGATTATTTATATTAGTAAAACACATAGGCAAGCTTCGCAACCACACACGTATTTTCAAAATAAAGATATTAGTAAAACGTACATTTGTTATGATGTTACGACAGGTTCGAGGTTCATGAATCGAGCAAGTCGCGATGCGAAATCTTGCTCTATCAATCCCCTCTTTGATGATATTTACTATCATCACAAAATCTCGGAATCAGATGCCAACTTTCTTTCACACTTTGTACAACTCTATTTCCTCCAACAGGCGATTCAATTTCTCTTTCTCATTTTTGGAAGGGTGAGAATTTTTCACCTTTTTGTAAATCTGATTATTTATGTCCTCCAATTCAAGCTCATCCGCATTCCGTTTCACTCCTCTTGCATTCACCTGATACTTCTTAGTATGTTTTCGGCATTTGCAACAGACGAATATAAGAAATAGGATAAGACCTATAATTCCTATTGGCATCAGTACCTTGAACAATAAGCTTCTACCTAAGTTAGCAAACCAGTGACCTACATTTGAGAGACCATCAACTAGTCTCTTCCAGGCACTGTCAACCTCGAGTGGTTTGAGTTCCCTTTCCAAATTAGTAATGTTTTTCACATATCTTTTGAGCTGCACGCTTTTGTCCGGAATGTAAGTGCAACAATGTTGCGCCTTCAACATCCGGCAGACTCCGCCCTCTTTTGCTAATAAGGTGTCAAGAGCAAGTCTGTCCTGCAAAACCATTGCTCTGATCGCAACCATTTCGGTATTGACCAGCAGAAATCCATGAGCTGTGTCAGTAGACAGCACATCCACTATTGTGGACAATTTGCAAATTCTGTGAGTGTTCAGAACCACTCCAACTCCAGGTATCAGTGCACTAAAAATACTACCCATTATTTCACCTACACTTTCTCTTTTACTACGCACTATCAGCCTGATTCATGTACGGGCCGTTTTGCGTGTCCCTAATAGCGATTAATAGCGACTCGCTATTGAGGAAACGCAAAACGGCATTCATGTACTTTTCGGGAAAAAAATAGCGACTCGCACGCGGGCGCTAAAGCCGTTAGCGACCTATAAAAAACGCAGAAAAATCGCTATTTCCGGCTACCTGCGATCGGGATTGCGACTCGCAATCCCGATCGCACGCGATAGCGACTCGCAATCCCGATCGCACGTGATTGCGAGTCGCAATTCCGTGCGATCGGGATTGCGAGTCGCATTCTTGCGGGATCTGGAAAACGGGAAGACGCATTCCGAGCACCGTGATGACATCACAACCAGGAAGCAGCCAAATCCCACCCCCAAACACCACAGTGACGCTATCATTCGAGTGTTCACGACGGAAAGCTGCCGCTAAACCTCCGTTAGCGACTCCCGAACCGGCCGAAATTGCGACCGCCATGTCCGACGAACCTCTCCCTGGCCCCAGCACCAGCGCTGGCCGCAAGCGCAAAATAAAGTTCTCCGAGCAGGAGCTGGAGAACCTTATAGAAGGGGTGGTGGCCAACCACGACCAGCTCTTTGGAGCCAACTCAAGGAGGGTCCCAGAGCAGGAGAAGCGGAGGATCTGGGTGGGGATTGCCTCCAGCGTCAACTCTGTGGGCGTTGCGGACAGGTCGTTGGAGGAGCTGAAAAAGCGCTGGTACGACCTCCGAGGGCGTGCCAAGGAGAGGGTGGCGGAGCGCCTTGGTGAGGCATCAGGCACTGGAGGTGGTGGACCGACTGTCCCACCCAACACCCCCCTGGAGGACCAGGTAGAGGACACCTTGGAGAGGGAGGCGTGTGTTGGCGTGACCCCTCTGGACTCCTCCCGCCCCACCCAAGACACCCAAGGTAAGTGGCATGCGCCTGCGACCCTGTCCCCTATGACCGTATCTGACCAAATAGGCTCACTCATTGGCCCTTAGTCATGCCTATGTTGTGCATCAGGAAATGCCCTGAAGCATTGTGGGAGACGTAGTATGTCCACAATGTAGTAGTACCACAATGCGGCCAGAAAGGTTCCAAAGTGCGCAAATCCACAGCCATCCAGGGAATGACACCCAGCATGCATGTAACATCTGCACGTCTGACAGTCACATGCACCTAATGAGTATCCACTTACCCTCACAGGTGCGGATGATAGCAGTGACAGCGAGAGGCTGCTGATCGATGAGGAGGCCCAGGAGGAGGAATCCCCACCCGATACCCAGCCACCAGCCCCTGCCGCTGCGCAAACACCAGCAGCCAGGCCCCCCACCGTACCTGCTGCAACATCTGCAGGCCCACCGGCTGCCAAGACCAGAGCCCCCACCTTACCTGCTGCAACATCTGCAGGCCCACCGGCTGCCAAGACCAGAGCCCCCACCTTACCTGCTGCAACATCTGCAGGCCCACCGGCTGCCAAGACCAGAGCCCCCACCTTACCTGCTGCAACATCTGCAGGCCCACCGGCTGCCAAGACCAGAGCCCCCACCTTACCTGCTGCAACATCTGCAGGCCCACCGGCTGCCAAGACCAGAGCCCCCACCTTACCTGCTGCAACATCTGCAGGCCCACCGGCTGCCAACACCAGAGCCCCCACCAATGTGCCTCCAGTGCCTGCCGCACCTGCAACACCAGCTGCTACACCACCTGCAGCTCGTCCAACCAGATCTGGGCCAGCCACATCCGCAACACAGCGGCCGCACAGCAGGAGGGGCAATGGGCATCTCCATGCCTGCATGAGCGTGGAGCGCCGCATGCTCCGAATACACCAGCGCCAGTCGCAGCAGCAAGGAGCCATCCAGCTCCAGCTGCATAAGATTGGCCGCAATGTGGCGGGAGTCGGCGAGCGGATGGACCGCATGACGGCGGCCATGGACCGCATGACGGCGGCAATGGAGGACAATACTGCAGCGCTGGTGAAGCACCGCAGTGTTGCAAGCAGGTGCCACCACAAGCTGTTGAGCCGGCTGTCCACCTATAGTCGCTCAAATTATGTGGCAGCAAATGCCACCACCCAGCTGTCGCGGCGCTCGTTGACCCAGCAGCACCAACTGGTCCAGTGCTGCGAGGACATTAACCGGGTGCTGGAGCACTTGACCACCGCCGTTACCGCACTGCATACACCTGTGCTACCGGCCATTGTGGGGGGAGACGATGCGAGTGAGGGTGCCTCCAGTGTGAGCAGCCACTCTGCCACGCAGGCCCCCCCACCTAGGCGCAGCACCAGGGCTACGCCTGGTACAGCTGCCCAGGATGAGGAAGAGCCTCACAGGCGCCTGGGAATTGTGCGCTGGAGGCGCCAATGACATTGTGTCAGGGACACAGGCGCAGGCTGAAGCTAAGCCTGCCATGAACCTTCACATGCAGTATGCAGGAATACTGCATTTTGTAAATAGTTGTTACCATGACCCTTTTTTCTTGTGAATCAAACAATTACATTTATTTTGCTGCACACATTCGCCTTGTGTAATCATTACATTTTGCATGCAATTGTGATATGTGGGGTGGGGGAAGGGGGTGGGCTAGAAATTGTTAGCTGTGATGTGGTTGCGACGTCTGTGGCCTTCATCTGGGTTCTCCCCGCGTGCATGGTGCGCATGTGCTGGTGGCCGGTCGTCCCCCTCAGATTCACTGCCTGAGATGTCAACTGGTATCCGGCGCTTGGTTGCAATGTTATGAAGCATTGCACAGACAGCCACAATGCGGCAGCACGCTGCAGGACTGTAATACATGGCCCCACCTGTCTTGTGCAGTATACGGAACCTGCTCTTGAGCAGGCCAAATGTCCTTTCAATACAGTTCCTTGTCCGGATGTGCGCAACAGACAGAGAGTGGAATAGAGAGGTCAAGCAAGGCACAGGCGAAGACCCTCAGATCATTGTTCTCTCAAAGGGACCCCCTGGTTTTCCAATCTTTCCAAGTTCAACTACTGTTCTCTTGCCAGCGTTGAGCTGCTGACATGTCAAGCACCTCTGGCAAAGGGACTCTGCTACCTTCCTGAACTTCTTGTTGTACCAAGTCTGTTGAAACACCAGAACCATGGCGTCCCTACCAATGTGTGATCCCTCATGTATCAATCTGGCCATTGGGGCAAGCAGGTGTCTGGGTAACACAGGCATACCATTTGGGCCCACAATGACACCATCCTCACGTCTTGGTCTACAACCTTGTTCCTTCCACTTCTCTTTCTCCTCCCATGGCGCAGCATGCTGCCATTCTCTCACTTCATCCAATGTAGGCACTTCTTCAAACATTCTAAGTTGGCAGCTGTTTCCAGTTCCCCCCCGTCTGGGATTTATTGTCATGTGATCCATAGCGCATTGTTTTGCCACCCGATAAGCAAAGTCATTTCCCAAAGATACAGGGTCAAGGCCCTTCTTATGAGCAATACATTTGACCACTGCCAATTCTTTTGGTAACTGGATTGCCTCTAAAAGGTCTTGAACAACTTTTCCATTTCGAATGGGGGTACCTGATGAAGTCAGGAATTCTCTTTGGAGCCATAACTGGCCAAAGTCATGCACAACCCCATAACAGTACTGGCTATCGGTATATACTGTTATTCTTTTGTCTTTTCCCAATTTGCAAGCTCTTATCAGAGCAATCAATTCAGCTACTTGTGCAGACTTTACTCCAAATAAATAAGATGGTTCTTCAATTTTGTTTAACGTGACCACAGCATAGGCAGCACTTAGGCCTCCGAGTTCATGCCTCATGCATGAACCATCCACGAACCATTCCTCATCATTTACAGGCAAAGGAATTTCTTTAATATCTGGGCGAGGTTTAGTACTGAACTCAGTCAGATCAATGCAGTCATGCTCATTATCTCCCTTATCCTCCATTATCATTGAGTCAGGGAGTAGAGTAGCGGGGTTTAAAATATTACATCGGGTGATGACTATATTTGCAACACCCATGAGAATCCTCTCATATTTAGTCAGCCGACTAGGGGTGAGATACTGAGTTTTTGTGCGAGTCAATAGGATCACAACTGCATGTGGAACATACACAGTTACGGAATGTCCCATGATAATGGACTCACTTTGCTCTAAACTGGTGCAAGTCGCAGCTACTGCTTTCAGACATCCAGGTAGTCCAGCAGCCACTGGATCCAAAGTGGCAGAAAAATATGCCACAGGCCTTCTGGTCAATCCATGCTCTTGAGTCAGGACTGACAATGCACAATTGTCACGAGTGTCACAGAATAGGCCAAACTCCTTGGAGTAGTCAGGCATCCCTAGAGCAGGGGCTGTACACAGACAATTTCGCAACTTTGTGAAAGCTGTCAAGCTCTCGTCATTCCATTCCACTGGGTCCTTTGCTCCTTTCTTTGTCATTTGAATCAAAGGTTTCGCAAGGACTGCGAATCCCACAATCCATTGCCTGCAGTAACCTACAACTCCCAGGAACATTCTTATTTCTTTCTGAGTACGGGGTAACTGCATATTTTGAATTATTCTGACTCTTTCTGAGGTGACTTTTCTGATGACTTTCTCTATCTGGTGCCCCAGATATTTTACTGATTTTGAACAGAACTGCTATTTCTCAGGGGCCACATTATGTCCCTTTTCACTCAGGTGATTCAGTACGGCAATGGTGTCATCCACACAGTCCCTATGACTTTTGGACGCCACCAAGAGGTCGTCGATATATTGCACCAAAATAGATTTTCCAGGTAAGACTAAAGATTCAAGGCATTTTTTCAAGATCTGATTAAAGATAGAGGGGCTTTCTGTGTACCCCTGGGGGACCCTATTCCAGACATACACGTGACTGTTGAAAGCAAATGAGAAAATAAATTTGCTATCTGGATGCAATGGAATCGAAAAGAATGCATGACATAGGTCTATCACAGTGAACCATTCAGCATCCCAGGGGATCTGATACAGAATCACTGCTGGGTTCGGGACAATAGGGCAGCACGGGACCACTATCTTGTTTACCTTTCTCAGGTCCTGCACCACTCTGTACTTACCATTAGGCTTTTTTATGCCCATAATGGGTGAGTTACACGGGCTACTCATCACTTCCTGTATTATGTTTGCTTCTAGCAATTTCTGTATTTCAATAGCAACTCCGGCTCTTACTTCTGCACTCATTTTGTAAGGTTTGGTATTTGGGTACACTGCATTTTCTTTCATGGCTATTTGTATGGGGTCTACGTTTTTCATTAATCCTACATCTTTTCCTGTAAAGTCCCACACTTCTTGTTTCACTGTCTGTTGGAGTTCTTCCGGTAAGTCCTGTATAGTCATTCGTTTGATTTCTGAGTCAGGTCTAACTAACATTAACTTGTAGATGCCATCTTCATCTGGGGTTTGAATTTCGACGCCTTTTGGTGTGCAAAAGATGGTACAGTTCATTTTACACAGCAAATCTCGTCCCAGTAAGTTTACCGGACTGGTATCACAGACGACAAATCTGTGCATTTCTTTAAAATTTCCAATTGAGATCTCCATAGGCTCGGTAACAGGTGTACTAATCAGTTGATTAGATACTCCTACTACTTGGATTGCTTCTCCCGAGAGGGGTAGGTTTGGAACGTCCACTGTTCTCACAGTAGAACGGGTAGCACCAGTGTCCAACAGAAAGGTGACATCATTTCCATCAACCTTTCCTTCAATGTATGGTCCCGACTGGTCTACCGGCAAGGAGGCGCCAAGTACGCACTCCTCGTCCTCCCCTCTCAGGCCCCGTCAGTACTGGTCGTCACAGAAGAAAGTGTCGTTTAACAAATACTGCGAAGTTGCTGTATTTCTATTCTCATTGCCTCCCCAGATCTCCACATCGTCACCCTGCGGTGATTTCCTTTTAAAAATAGGTTTTGGCGCTCGGGGTACTTGAATTGTTTTTACCTGCTGCTGGGTCTTTCTTGGCTTTTCATTCTGCGTCTGTGGATTTAAATCAGGGGTTTCGGCATTATCAGACTGTAAATATGGACACTCGTCTCTCCAGTGTCCAATTTCTCCGCACTGGTGGCAGGGAAATTTCTTTTTCGCTCCCTCTCTGCTCATTTTAGCTCGGGGTTTTCCTCCACCCCCACCCCCAGGGCCTTGGTTCTGAGTAGTTTTATTTAACTTACTTAATTGCTTTTCTTGTTGTTCGGCGAGCTTTACTTGTGCCCACATCACTTTCTCCTTTAAAACCTTTTTCTTTTCTGCCATCTCATCCTCACAGTACTTTGCGTACCGTAAGACCTCATCCATCTTTTTGGTATGCCAACAGATTTTATTATCTTTTATCCACTGACAAATTTCGGGTCTTAAACCGTTTACAAACCTGTAAATGAAGTGGGTCATGTCCTTCATCTCGATGTTATCTATACCACTATATGTCTTAAATACCTGCAACAGCCTTTCATAAAAGGAGTGCACAGTCTCGTCCCTTTCCTGCGTTGTTCTATCTATCTTGGTCCAATCAGTTTCCTTTGCGGGCACTTTTAGTTTCAGATGCTGAATTACCTGATCATATTTTCTCATCACTTCTTTAGAGGGTTCTCCTGTTTTAGAATCTCTCGGGTATTCCTCACTGGGCCAAGCTATGGCGATTTTACACTCGGTCCATAGATCTACAGGGACCACTATGTCGAAGAACCCATCCAGGTACTTCCACAGGCATTTCTGTACTTTTACAAACCTTTCTACCTGTCGGTACCAATCTACGGGCTTTTCGCGTAATTTTGGGAAGTCATTAGTAAAGGACACAATATCCTGTCTGGACCATGGAATGTGTACATATTTTCCACCTGGCACTTCGCGCATAGGGCATAACTGTTCTGGTTTGTCAGCTTCCTTTAGAACAAATTCGGGAGTTGCCTGCTTAGATCTGGCCTCATCTTTTTTCCTAGCCCATCTGGCTTTCCATCTCTCTACATCTTCCCATTTCTGCAATACTGTCAATAGTTCTTTGATCTGTACTTTCTTTCCTGACACATTCAGGTTTTCTAAATCTTTGTCTGAAAAGTCTGCTCTGTAGGGTTTCTGTAAGGGTTTTGATTTTGAGATATCTATTCCCATGCTAGCAGCCGTGTCTGTCAATTTTTCATGGAGTACGCGAGCATTTCGGGTAAGACTTTTGCAAATAAACAGCAGCTCTTCTTAAGAGTATGGAATTTAATCTGTCTAATCCTACATTCCCTGCCATTAATTCTTCTATTTCTACTCTTAATTTGTAGAGATCTAAAGGTTTCGTCTGTGGAGTTTGTTTCTCTAATTCTTGACTCCATCTTTCGATTTCCTCAGGAGTCACCAACGTGACACTTTTAGTACCCGAAGTTGATTCCATTTGAATCTCCCTCGTGTTGAAAGGATTATGTCTTTTCTGCATCCTTCTCCCTGTATTTCTAATGGGCAGATCCAATAGTGAGACTTCAGATTCGCCCTCACTTGTCTGTTCATCTACAATTAAGGGCTCTGGTCTGGGCTGTGCTATGACGGGAGTAATGACTGGAGTTTTCGGACTCCCTTGACGGTCCCCATACAACGGAACCACCGGTCCGATAGTTACTGGGATTGTCAAGGCTTCAGGACTGGTATTTAACTGGGAGATTTTCTGAATGATCTCAGCTCTCTGTTTTGCTAGTACCTCCCGCTCCTTTTCTTCCAATATTCTCTCTAATGTTTTGTCATGTAACACCTGCGGGGTCAGAGTGGGAGCATAACTCTGGGCAGTGGGATGTGTTTCACTTGGTCCTTCACCATAATTGGGTCTTGGGAACAAACTTCCTGTGCCTAGGGATCTTGGTTCCTCCTCATACTGAGGGTGTAGGAACGGCATTCCTGAACCTGAGGGTCTTGCTTCACCTCCGTAGGGAGGTCGAGAGCAAAAGTCTTTTTCACGGGAGTATCTTGCCTCCCCACTAACGGGTATCTTTGGATAAATATCCCTCTTCTCTACAGGACCTAGACTTTCGGGGTAGGGAGGTATGAAGCATCCCCCTCCTGCACTGGCAGATCTGGCCTCCTCCGGGGGAGGAGGTCTTCGGAAAATGTCCCCCTCACTAGAAGGTCTACGGTCTTCATTATAAGGAGGTGGGCTTCTTGTAAATATGTCATCTAACAATTCATCATCCGACTCTCCAATGGGCCCCCAATGTTTACATTTTTCTGTCTTTTTCTCCCCTGTAGGAGGGCCACATGCTGGCATCATTGGAAACAGCCCTTCTACAATCATATTCTGTCTCGACTGTTTCATCTTTTTGGCTCGGGCTTCCTGCTTCAACTTCGGATAAAATTTAGTTAACCCTTTATCCATCCGGGCTTGTCCCTCTCAAAAGCCTCAATCTCCCATTCCTCTAACGCTTCATACTGCGTTAACCTAGGTCTGGGATGCAAATCATTCATTCGGGTTCTCAAATTAAATAGAATCCTGCTGTTAAAGGTACCCTCTAACGGAAAAGCCAATACTCCGTCATCTTTCGTGTATTCTGCCCAATTTTCCAACCATACACAGGTATTGTACCCTTTATCGAACATCATGAAAGATGCGGGAGTATTCGGTGGTGGAATGACAACACCTTCTCTAGTTTTAATCGGCTTGTCTTTTTTGAAGTAATTCTTTACTTTATTTACAAGGGACAATTTTCTCTTATTTCCGTACATAATGTCGGTTTTAACACCTTTCCACTGATCGTTTTCAAATCCCATATGCCGTGGATCGGGTCGAGTATGTGGTCTATACGAATGCCACATACGATTCCTACGAGTGACTTTGTTTACAAAATCACTTCCAATCAAAATGCGTCTTTTTATTTTCGTGCAACCAATGAAGTGCACGAGTTCAAATATTTTCGACCAATGGGTGCGCGGCCCTTTCGCGAGACAGTTCTCACGCTTCGGCGCTCACCCCTCCTTTACAATTCCAGCCCCGCTACCCGCCCGCTGCTTCTACCAATCCCAGCGCGGCACAGAGTGACGTCAGAGCAGCTTCGCGACTGACTCCCTCCCTTACAAGGTAACGGAAACTTTCTTACTTTCTAAAGTACTTAGTGCTTGGTTATTTTACAACGAATACACATTCGCCACTGTGCTCAAGTGTCTAGACAGGAAAGACATTTTCACTGCAAGTAAACTACTTCCATTTACTTTTCATACACTACGGGTAGATCTCTTCTGCCTACCCTTCACTCAAGCATTAGGGAACCCGCTACTTCTTTGACTCATCCACTTCTTTTCGGGATATATACTGAGCCCAAAGTTTCACCAATGTACCCTTTTGCTATCACTCAAGCTCCGATGAACCTGCTACTTTTCCGGTGTGACCCTCACTAGGTTATGCCACAATAGGATTTTCACCAATGAACCTCGTTGCTAACATTTATTCAAACATACATTCAGAAAAAACCCTAGTTAGTGCTTCCAGTTCTGCCTAACCTGCACCAACCTTCCTTAGAGCAAATGACCTCAGAGCAAGTGGATTCTATTCACCACTCGCTATTCAATTCCCCGGGGATTCCCAACATACATAGAACACTTACGAACAAATGAGTTAATACATATATCAGTACAATAATAAGGAAAACAGTTTAAAACATTTCATAATTTTTCAAAGTAAACATTTCGAGCGAGTGATCAGATCACCCGAATTGCTCACTCTTGTTAGCAGCTTCCGACTTAGCTAGACTAACTAGTCCTACCTAACCTTTAACTATTCCCTAACCATCCTCGATGCTACCAGAAAATTACTGCTAGAGATCGCGGGTCACCCGACCAATAATTTCGCCACTTCCGGCTTCGGGCCCAAATATTTCAAATCTCCATATACATTGATCGGATGACGTCACAATCTACTACCAATAATTGTGAGTTCCTTTCGATTATTTCTAGTGTACCCAACTTACCATCCACCGTTATGGGTACCTATGACCACGATGGGTCAGGGAGCTAGCTGTAAAAGGAAAGGCAGCAAAAATACAAAACCTTGCTAATTGTATTTTAATTTTCATGAAATGACCACGGACAACTGAGAGTTTTTAAAAGCTTTATCTCAGATTTAAAATCTTTAGAACATACACTCTACTACGAGGAGACAGTCTAATATCAAAATTTCAAAGAATACATAGCTGTATAAGAGAACTATAAGGGCAATCATTTGCGTTAAATGCTAATGCAACAGGGAAACAAACTAAGAAAACTATTGAGCTAAATTTCAAAGTTACTTTAGTAATATTTATGGGTGAAAATCAGAGACCATAACAGGAAGTTGCAAACTGCAATGGCGAAAATGATTTCTAAAAGGTAGGGTAACATAGGAACACGTTATGCAAATAAATGCAAATAGTTTTATGAGATGCAATGGTTTGCGGAAAGCATGGAAAAATTATCATATGCAAAGATATGTCTTTATTGAAGCAAAGACAGAAAAATAGAAAGATGCAGTTTAAGAGCTTCAGAGCGATATTTACCTAGACTAGTGTGGAAACCAACCCTGGCCACGGGTCAGTTAAGGACAGGAAACCCTCAAGGAAGGATACCCCTCAATGGACAGCAGGTGCAGAATGGACACCCAGGACAGGACAGGAAACCCTCAGATTAGGATCAGGACAGGACCACCAGGACACGACCAGCACCCGCAGTTTGGAAGCAACGCCTGCTCTCCACCCTCTCTGCAGCTATCGATCAGAACCCCGATTGGGTCAGCGAACTCCCAGCAAAGTGCTCCGCCAGCACTTTAAGGTTTAGTAAAACCTTAGTCTATGGTCAAATTCGGACAGAAGGCTCCGCAGCTCTCTGTATCTTCAAGTCACCTATTGAGTGCGTTGGGTCAGTGACAGGTCAGCTATTCAGACAAGTCGGACAGTTTCCCTAGGTGAACCCAGGGTAGATATACTTTTTTGGGACCGTGTACCACCCCCCATATGTTGCAAAGTGTCAGAATCCCCAATTTCAATTGGTCCTAAGGTAGGATTTGGTTAACACACCAATCAGAACAACCTATTCTAAGGCCTATTTTGCATTCTAAGGTGCCGCCTAGCAAGATTGGGGTTCCCACGAGAAGTCGCAGGGAATACAATGGAAAGAAATACAATGTATTCAAATATGGTACAAGTTAGACTTTCTCGCTGGGTGAAGGTGCATCTTCCCATGCAGGCTCTGGCAGCAACCTTCTTTGGCTTGGTTTCAATGCCACCTCGCCACGGCTGATCCTGCGCAGTATTGCCCTCCAAGATGGACTCCCCAGCCCCATCACCCCTCAGCGACGAGGATACATGAAAAATAAGCGAAAACAAATTAGTACATAAAAATAAATTAATGTATTACATGTCATGATTTCATAATTCAGTTTTATCATTATAAAAATATACTATGCAATTAGATATTAGTGCAATACTTAACGACACGAGAGCAAAGGCACGAGCTTCACCACATGGTTATGTTTGAGCGGCCTTTCTAGGCTATTACGCATGCGCACCCTTTCCCTCTCAAACTGTGACTGCGTCATGTCCCGTGACTATGCCTAACGCATGCGCAGAAACAGAAATACAAGCAGCGGCCATTTTTAGGTACAACGATTATTTATATTAGTAAAACACATAGGCAAGCTTCGCTACCACACACGTATTTTCAAAATAAAGATATTAGTAAAATGTACATTTGTTATGATGTTACGACAGGTTCGAGGTTCATGAATCGAGCAAGTCGCGATGCGAAATCTTGCTCTATCAAGTGCACTGAGCCCCAGCTAACCAGTTTCCCAGTGCCAGATCTCCTTCCCTAAAACTGTAACACAATTGGCACAACTTCTGTTGCCTCAGTAAGCACCAGTAAATGGTGCCCCCAGTATCCAGGGCATGAGGACAGAAGGAGGTCCCCTAGGGACCCTTCACCCAAATCCAGCGGTGCTGCTATTGTAGGCCACATGTCCAGGTGCAGGCCGAACCAAAGAGTCAACATGGCACACAGCCCTGTGTGCCATGCCACCCCTACACTGCATAAGATGTAGGTAAGCCACCCCTACTACAGGCAGCCCTAAGGCAGGGTGCACTATACCTTACGGGTGGGCAAATCAGCACGAGCAGATATGCCCTTCAATGTCCAGTCCATTCTGTGATGTTGTAAGTGAATAGGGAAGCCATAGAGAGCACATGGGCTGGATACTTGTCGACACGAGTTTCCTAGCTCCATGATAGCTTCACCGATTTTGTCACGTGTTCTGTGCATGGCCCATTGTAATTTTCCCTATGTGAGTCTAACTGTGCACCACATAGGCTGCTTTTGCTTTGCACATGTTACTATAATAACACGTTTGCCTCTCCGCCACGTTATATTTTCACAAAGAACCTGCCCTGTGATTTAATCTGAACACAGCAGACAAGGTCAAACAACAATGTGCTTTGTTATTCTTCCTGGTCAGGCATTCCAACAAGGACACAACACAGAAATGCAGCTGTTGTTTGTGAGCATGTATGCTCTGGCATATTGGTATGTTCAGCAATGTAACAAACACTTGGATGGAAGATCACAGCTGTATCTGAGACATAGAGCGTCCATCTGTTTAAGCTAAGGTACATGGTCAGCTGCAAATCCCATAGATTTTAGCTGTCCAATCAGTTTGCTTCTGTAGAAGGGAGGGTTTTGGGCTAATCTATATTATAATATGACAGGGCTTTTCATAATATACGGTCTATTGACAATGCTGATGGTATTTTTGTCAGGCAGTTGTTTTCAGATTGTGACACCTATACTGCATTCTGGAGCACAATAGTTTAAATAAACATTTCAAACTCCCTTTGTGACTGTCATATCTTATTGTGGATGAGTATGAGTATTACCGCGATCAATGAGAGGGCCGAAGTGTTGTGTTCTGGGGTTTCAATTCCCTTGTCTCTCTGGATATAAGTAGCAAGGGTAAGTGAAGCACTATAACTAGTTGGACTTGGGCTCATGAATACTGAGATGGTCAGGTGACTCAGGGGCATATGTAGGTAGGCGTTTGCGATTCGCAAACGCCGAAATTCAGCGAATTTCGGCTTTTGCGAATTGCAAACGGTGCTTTGGTATGTAGGTGCACATTAGCAAAATAAGGAATCGCAAAAATTGTGATTCCCTATTTTGCTCAAGCATTTAAGGAATCGCAATATTGCGATTCCTTAAATGCTATGTAGGAGTGAATTTTAAAATGCGATTTTGGCTTAAGGAATCACAAAATACCACCTACTCCAAGTAGATGGTATTTTGTGATTCCCTTTCTAAAAGCATGTTTTTTTTAATTCAAAGTACCATGTGGCGCACAGACATGCCCTTAGGGCATGTAGGTGCGCCACATGTACTTAGAGGCACATTCCAGGGGTGCAACAGGTGTCCTTTGGACACCCTGGCACCCTTGGAATTGCGATTCTCAAATTGCGATTTTCTCATAGAAAATCGCAATTTGAGAATGTATCCCCATTCATTCCTATGGGCCTATTAGCCCATAGGAATGAATGGGACACTCATTCCTTAATTGCGATTCGCAATTTCCTAATCGCAATTAAGGAATGTTAGAGATTCGCAAACAAATTGTGAATTTTTACCTACATTCCATTTTGCTATTCTCAAATAGCGATTCCTTAAAAATCGCTATTTGGGAATCGCAAAATGGAAATTACCTACATATGCCCCTGTTCCCTATTCTCTAATGTTCAATGGTCCCAAGCATAGTTGTGTTCCCGAGCAGAATCCCTGCAACAATTTCTAAGATGTTTGGTACCAAACATCTTGTCTTAAAAAATCCTTGCTGATGCCAACATTGAATTTGTGAATGAATTCACACAGGAAGACCCTATTAGAGGGTTCCCTGAAGCCTTACCAACCACTGATTTTGTCCTTGTCTAGTTTTAGCCAGCTCGCCATCACCAGACATGTTTCTTGACCCCTGAGTAGGGAGCCAGAGCTCTCCTGATCAAGAGACAATGCTGTGTCTGGGCGGATGTGATCAAACCTTTCCCCCTGCAGGATCTGCCACAGCAGAAGTGGAAGCTTCAAGGGACATGCCACCTCCGAACCCTGCCCCCAGCCCTCTGCTGTTGGAAGCAGATGGCGCCCCCAGTCCTGCTCAAGTTCCAGTGGTAGGACTGCCAGGAAAATTAGCGAAAGTAGGAGGTGGGTCTACCTTCACCCTGCACCACCTGTCCGGTGGGCAGGCGAGGTAGACCCCACTTTTCACTATCCACCATCTTGAGAATGGGGATAGTAGCCAATTAGGAGTCAGGGTATGCCACCCACCACATGGAGTGAGCATAAAGAGGGTGAAGACACCTCGTCGGTAGATGCCCTATTTGCTACTACTTGGCCTCCCATAAAACACCAAAAATTCATTATTTTGATAGCTCCCCGAGAATTTGACTTCAGACTTAATGGGCAACAAGAAGAAGATGGAAGAAGACTGCTGCAGTTCAAGAACTGAGTCCCCCTGTGGAAGAAATTGGCACCAAACCCTGCAGCTGCTAAGGATCTCGACAATTGCAGCCTGCTGCCTTCCAGGGAAACTGTGAGCCCCCCAAGAAACCCCACATACCTCCAGCTTTCTACAAATCGACAAGAACCTCCCTCTGGGCTAGAGGCACACCGCTGGTAAAGATGGACAAGTGGTGAGGACCGGCATAGTCTGTGTCAATGCCACTCATCACCAGCTCTTCAGTTGCAGCAGCCAAGGCTTGTGGCCGCTGCACCAGGGACCAACTTCCTCAATGTGTCTGCCAGGGAAAAGGTTTCTCACAGCACTCCTTTAAGCCTGCACACAATTCCTGGTGGCATTAAATGCGTGACCGCCTTAACTCGGGCACGGGCATGATGAATTACCCTGCTTTACACCCGTGGCCTGACCACCACAGGTGAAGACCAAAATCCGCCCCCTCGACTCCAGGTACCTCTGAACTAGGTTTACCTCAATTCCCTGCTGTACCTGAGTCCTGGACCTCCAGATACCTTCATCCCTCCGGAGAAGATCAACCTTTGAACCCCGAGTGAATGCGGTTACCCGAAGCTCCACGGTGGAGTCCTGCTTCCATCGACCACATTGGTAACTGTGTCAGTGGTCCTCTGCTGTCTCCCTCTGCACCTTCTTCCCAGCAACCACCCTGGTCCCTGTGTTGGCAGTGTCCCAACTCCATTGAACTCAATTACTTTGACCTCGGACCGTGATGGTTCCCATTGCATTAATTGGTAACTAAATTGACACCAATGATAAATGGTCTGACACAAACTTCCTACCACTCAACATTTCCCCAGGTCTCTTGATAAAAATGGTACCTCACTTGTGTGGGTGGGCCAAGTACCCGCGACAGGGAAGGGCCCAAAACATATTGTGGAGACATCAAAATTATCAATCACAAAACAACCTGGTTTTGCAAGGAGGGCACCAGTATTTTTGGTCCCGGGTTCAGCAGTGATCTAGGGAAACCTACCAAACCCAGAGTTTTCTGAAAACTAGACACCCAGACACCCAGGGGAGTACAGGGATATTTGACGTGCGACTTGTGTGGTTCCTTCTGAGTTTTCCTACACAGAATCCCCGGTAAACTTGAAATCTAGCTAAATAAATCACATTTCCTCACATTTCTGTTTGGGATCAACGTGCCAGCACAAATTTCCTACTACCCAGCATTCCCCTCTGTCTCCTGATAAAAATTAAACCTCACTTGTGTGGGTGCCCAAAGAAGTCAGCCTAAAAACATATCAAATTAAAAACTGAGGGGGAACCAAAGAGCTTCCATTAGGGTAGTCTTTAAAAATAATTTTTTAGGGTGACTCTGCTTTGGGCACCCACACAAGTGAGGTATAATTTTTATCAGGAGATCGAGAGAACAAAGGGTTTGTAGGAAATTCTTGCTCGCTCAGTGATCCTTCAGCTTTCCCACACAGACATGTGAAGAAAATGTTTTTTAAGCTAAATGTGAGGTTTGAAGAGGATTCTGGGTAGAAAGAAATGCTGGGGGATCCACACAACCCACACCACCAGCCAAGTGCCAGTTCACGCACATTGCCAGCAAAGCTCCATCCATGCACACTGCCATCCAAGCACCATTCACGCACACCGCTGGCCAAGCACCATCCAACGCACTCTGCCAGCCAAGCGCTAGTCCATGCACACTGCCAGCTGTCTACCGTCCACACACACTGCCAGCCAAGACCCAACCAAAGCAGACTGCCAGCCAAGCGTCAGTCAACGCACAATTCTGCCAAGCACCATCCACGCAGACCATCAGCCAAGCACCATCCATGCACACCGCCAGCCAAGCACTATCCAACGCACTCTGCCAGCCAAGCATCATTCTACGCTCACTGCCAGCCATGCACCATCCAAGCACACCGCCAGCCATGCACCATCCAACAACAACCGCCAGCAATCGGCAGTCTATGCACACTGCCAGCCATGCACCATTCACGCACACCAACAGCCAAGTACCATCCAACGCACACTACCAGCTAAGTGCCAGTCCATGCACACTTCCAGCAGAGCACCATCCAACGCACACTGCCAAACAAACACCCGTCCACGCACACCATCAGCCAAGTATCATCCAGTGTACAACGACAGCCAAGCACCAGTCCATGCACACTGCCATCCATACACACTGCCAGTCAAGCACCCTCCAATGCACACCGCCAGCCAAGCGCCTGCCCTACACCCTGTCAGTCAAGCTCCAGTCTACACACACTGCCACCAAGCACTAGTCCACACATCCTGTCATCCAAAATGCCAGTAAACACACAGCTAGCCAAACATCAGTACATGCAGACCCTCAGCCAAAGTCCAGTTCACACATACACAGAAATTTCCCCTGGTATCTAGTGCTTTTCAAAGTTCAGAATATATATCACTTTTGCGCGAAATTACGCACCATAGGACACATTGGGGAAAATACTTGTAAAATCAGGCAGTGCTTTCGCAAATATCACCCTCTTATTTTCGGTCGATGCCTAAACCAGGTCCAAAGCTCCATCGGGAGAAGTTTGGAGCATCCAGGATCGGGCAGAAGCAGAGTGCTGAGGGTCCTAGAAACTGGTACGCAAAGACGAAGGGGCCACTTGAAATTGCACAGAACAGGTGGACTTACAGGTAAGACTGGGGACTCTCCTTTTGAGAAGAAGGTCACAAAGGCCTGGGGACCGAGCAGGTTAGTCAGTGCTGGGGCTGATGGGGCAGAGTTCTGAGCGAACAGGACAGCTTGGAGTCGTGCATCTTTAGGGTTCTCGCGGCCAGGAGCAGGCAACTTGTAGAGGCGATCTCCGGACAGCTGGGCCATTCAGGAAGTGGGTCTAGGGTGCTGACGTGCTTCGACAGGTGCTTGCTTCTGTTGCTTTTGGTGTCTGTTGTGAACTCTTCTTCTTGGTTTTTACCGTTGGGGGTCCGGTACCCCAGGAATTGGATCCCATAGCTCCGGTAGATCTTGGTGCCTTCAAACTTGATAGAGAGGCACATCTGACCCCTTGGAACTGCTATAATTTGCATTGCTTCTGTGCTGCATTGAGTTATTCGAGGAGCAGCAAGTTGACAAACTGAACCTCATGGGATAGGTGCCTGGGGTGTGAAATCTTCGGATTTTGCCGCACCAAGACATGCAGCCTGCAATGGCAGAGTGCATAGTCTTGGTGAGGGGTCTCTGGGGTGGCAAAACCAGTGTTGCAGTCCCCCAGAACCCTCTTCAGTACCCATTCACTAGGTACCAGGATCAGCACTTACAAGGGACTTACAGGGGTAGTTGAAGGTGTGCCATACGTGATATAGGGCCAGATGTAGGTAAATCTATTTTACTGACTCATAAATACCGAATTTTACCGATTCGGTATTTATGAATCGGTAAAATAGAAGTACCGAGATGTAGGTAAATCCAGATGTGGATTTACCGAATCTTTAAAAGTCGGTATTTACCGATTCGGTAAATACCGACCGGTAATGCCCATTCATTCCTATGGGCTTTGAAGCCCATAGGAATGAATGGGCATTACCGATTCGGTATTTACCGAATCGGTAAATACCGATTTTCACAAGGGTGCAGGGGGTGTCACTTTGACACCCTCTAGCACCCCCAAAAAAGGTTTGGGTGCCATGTGGCAGGCATACCTGCCCTACCTGCATGCACACCGGATTCGGTATTTTACCATCAAATTGAATTTGATGGTAAAATACCAAATTTGTAGGGCTTGTGGGACTCAGAAGAGTCCCACCTACATATCATATTTACCGAATCGGTAAAAATACTGATCGGTAAATGTACAGAATCGGTAAATTTACCGATTCTGCCCCCTACATCTCAAAATCCTTTTACCGGTCGGTAACGGACGAATTCGGCCATTACCGACCAGTAAAACCCTACCTACATCTGGCCCATAGTGTTTAGGGAAAGAGATTTGGCACTGGAACCTTGTTAACAAGGACTCAGTGCACTTACAAATTCGAAATTACATCAGGCAAAAAGTGGGGGTTAACCACACAAAAGGCACATACTTAAAAAGTCATCTGTCCTGAAAGATGACCACAAATGTCCGTCTTTGTCTCCGTATAGAACACAATAGGTTAAAGGGAGCATCGGGGAAATGTGTGAATTATAGGCATCATGTATCAATGTTTCTGTGAGAAATAGTAAATCTGGTTTGCAATTATTAAGCTGGTTAAAAATATCTGTCAAGTGTTTGGATAGTGAATGCAGATTGATAGGATACGTTTTTTTATTCATTATGCCTCATATGGGCGGTGGAGTCTGAGGGATTAAAAGGTTTGAGTTCCTGGGAGCAAGCAGAGAGGTTAGAGATGGAGAGCAGGGGGCATTTAAACAGGCAGCACTCACCTCCAGGTCACAATGCAAAGAAGGCGTTAGCTGAATAGCATATATTGACCCCCGCAGGAAAAAAAGACAGCAGCATGGTCAGCACCGGATAGCCTCACTGATGCAGGCTGGCTCAGACAGGCCTAACTTTGACACACCAGCTGTGCGTCCATGCATCGGCCCTGCTTAAATAGGGTGACTGTCGCATTTAAATTAGACTAAAGCGCCAAACCAAATGCAGGTGTCCATCTTGGAAGGTGGTAGATTAGGTGAGCCACGTCGGTTGGAAAGATCTGTACTCTATGTAGAGTAGACATTAGGGAGCATATTTATCATACTTAACGCAGCACAAGGCAGCACGCCACGCGAAATGGAAAGGAAAAGGGCAGAATGTGCTGTCTTTAACATCATACAGGTCGTTCACGCTTTCACTGTGCTGGTGCACTTTTGGCTGCCTAGTGCCAACGCATGCATCCTTGCACCATGGTACAAGGGGTGTACAGTCATAATATCGAGTCTTTTATTTCGACTGGACAGAATATCGAGTAAAAAATATAGAATGGACATAATATCGACTAGACATAATATAGACAACAAAAATATCGACTAGAGAAAATTAATATCGAATAGAATGGACATAATATCGAATCAAAAATATAGAATGGACATAATATCGACTAGACATAATATAGACAACAAAAATATCGAATTTAAGGTAAGTTAATAATAATTTTTATTTTTTGTGTAATATAAGTCTGTAGCGGGTTGTGGGTTTATAGGGGAATAGGGTGGGAAGTAATTTAATTCTAATTAATTAAATATGTTAATTTATTTAATATCTATTTAGAATTAATTGTTAATTAATTATTAATTGGTAATTAATTAAAATATAATTGGTAATTAATTATAATTGATTAATTGATAAATATTTTATTTTTAGTAATTTATTTTCTGTAGCGGGTTGTGGGTTTATAGGGGAATAGGGTGGGAAGTAATTTTATTATAATTAATTAAATATGTTAATTTATGTATTGATATTTATTTCGAATTAATTGTTAATTAATTATCAATTGGTAATTAATTAAAATATAATTGGTAATTAATTATAATTGATTAATTGATATATATTTTAATTTTAGTAATTTATTTTCTGTAGCGGGTTGTGGGTTTATAGGGGAATAGGGTGGGAAGTAATTTAATTATAATTAATTAAATATGTTAATTTATTTATTGATATTTATTTAGAATTAATTGTTAATTAATTATTAATTGGTAATTAGTTAAAATATAATTGGTAATTAATTATAATTGATTAATTGATAAATATTTTAATTTTAGTAATTTATTTTCTGTAGCGGGTTGTGTGTTTATAGGGGAATAGGGTGGGAAGTAATTTAATTATAATTTATTAAATATGTTAATTTATTTATTGATATTTATTTAGAATTTATTGTTAATTAATTATTAATTGGTAATTAATTAAAATATAATTGGTAATTGAAAATAATTTATTAATTTTTAAATTGTAAATTAATTTATTGTTAATAGGTAATTAATTAGTATGAGTAGGCAATTTTTATAATTAAATAATTTTATTTTGTATTTATAAATAAATATTTAATATTTGTATACACTTTTTTAATATTTTAATTATTTGTAATTGGTATTACTATTTATGTTATTTATATATATTTGTGAAGTATTTACTTTCCCTACTATTGCACTCTCTGAAGTTGGAATATTTATTTTAACCCCTACGCTATCCAACACTTTCCCTACTGTTGCACCCACTGGAGTGGGTATGCAACGTTTACAACGCTACTTTTACTATGCACTACCATTACAACAAAACTTTTAAATTGCAAAAACTTTTACAACGCATACATTTACAAAGCATGTTTTTAAAATGCAGATACCGTTACAACGCATACTATTACAATGTAAGTATTAGTAAGTATATAATTATTTTTAAAAGGTTATATGTTTGGGATTTTGGGTAAAGGGGTATTTTTAGGGTTCAGGGTCAGTTTTCAGTTTTTGGGTAAAGGGGTATTTTTAGGGTTCAGGGTCAGTTTTCAGTTTTTGGGTAAATGGGTATTTTTAGGGTTCAGGGTCAGTTTTCAGTTTTTGGGTAAAGGGGTATTTTTAGGGTTCAGGGTCAGTTTTCAGTTTTTGGGTAAAGGGGTATTTTTAGGGTTCAGGGTCAGTTTTCAGTTTTTGGGGTAAAGGGGTATTTTTAGGGTTCAGGGTCAGTTTTCAGTTTTTGGGGTAAAGGGGTATTTTTAGGGATCAGGGTCAGTTTTCAGTTTTTAGGTAAAGGGGTATTTTTAGGGTTCAGGGTCAGTTTTCAGTTTTTGGGTAAAGGGGTATTTTTAGGGTTCAGGGTCAGTTTTCAGTTTTTGGGTAAAGGGGTATTTTTAGGGTTCAGGGTCAGTTTTCAGTTTTTGGGTAAAGGGGTATTTTTAGGGTTCAGGGTCAGTTTTCAGTTTTTGGGGTAAAGGGGTATTTTAAGGGTTCAGGGTCAGTTTTCAGTTTTTGGGTAAAGGGGTATTTTTAGGGTTCAGGGTCAGTTTTCAGTTTTTTGGGTAAATGGGGTATTTTTAGGGTTCAGGGTCAGTTTTCAGTTTTTGGGGTAAAGGGGTATTTTTAGGGTTCAGGGTCAGTTTTCAGTTTTTGGGGTAAAGGGGTATTTTTAGGGTTCAGGGTCAGTTTTCAGTTTTTGGGTAAAGGGGTATTTTTAGCGTTCAGGGTCAGTTTTCAGTTTTTGGGGTAAAGGGGTATTTTTAGGGTTCAGGGTCAGTTTTCGGGTAAAGGGGTATTTTTAGTGTTCAGGGTCAGTTTTCAGTTTATGGGTAAAGGGGTATTTTTAGGGTTCAGGGTCAGTTTTGGGTTTTTGGGGTACAGGGGTACTTAGTAAAAATAAAGTAAAATTACATTTAAATTAAATTTATTTAATAAAATTAAATTATATTAAATTATATTATAATATTTTTTATTAATTTATATTCAAAAAATTATTATATACTTACCAATACTTACGTTGTAATGGTATGCGTTGTAAAGGTATATGCGTTGTAAAATCTTGCGTTGTAAATGTATGCGTTGTAAAAGTTTTTGCATTGTAAAAGTTTTGTTGTAATGGTAGGCGTTGTAAAAGTATGCGTTGTAACGTCATACATCCCTGGAATAGTAATTTTAACCTCTACGCTATCCAGCGCTTTCCCTACTGTTGCACCCACTGGAGTGGGAGTAGTAAATTTGACCTCTACGCTATCCAACACTTTTGCTAATGTTGAACTCACTATAGTTGTAACAATAAATTTTAAACATTTTCTAAAATGTTATATATGTTTATTTAATAATATGTTTATATATATATATATATATATATATATATATATATATATTACCTACTGGCGGTCGCCAGTAGGTATATATAGTTAGGATTTTTTCTCTATGGGTTTTTTGAAAATTCTATGTCTAATAACTTTGGCGTTTGTGGACGGAATTGGCTGAAATTTTCAGGAAAATGGCACATTTTGTTTCTGAGCAGCCCTTGAAAATTTGGGGGGGGTTCGTCCAGTGGGGGCCGAGAAAAAAGGGGGGTCCCAAAACGTGTTTTTAACATTGAGTTTTCCATAGGGCGGTTGGCCTCACTTTTAGCCCGAACGGCTGAATGGATTTGCACGAAACTTGGCAAAATTGTAGGGACTGGTAGCCCGATGTGCCTTTTGTAGGTCTCAATATATGTGCTCCAGTGGATTTTGAGAAATTAACGTTTAAAAAAAGATATATATCTGTAACAGCGGACCGGTTAGCGCTCTGGTTCGCGGACTTTTCGCGCAACGGAGCTTTGTGAAGCGAAGCTGATTGGTTCTCCGGCGTCTGTCAACATTCCAAACAGTCCGTAGCGGCCGCCATCTTGTCTCTCGGTAGGATCGAGAGACAAGAGGAGGTCAAAACAAAGGGGGAAATAACTATAAGGGGGCATAGTAGATCCTCGCTGACCCCCTAGGTTTGATGTGGAGGTTTTAAAAGGGCCCCGCGGGGCAAAAAAAAATAATAAAAATAATAATTGAACGGCTGAATGGATTTGCACGAAACTTGGCAAAATATTAGGGACTGGTAGCCCGATGTGCCTTTGCTAGGTCTCAATATATGTGCTCCAGTGGATTTTGAGAAATTAACGTTCAAAAAAAGATATATATCTGTAACAGCGCTCCGCTTCGCGTAACGGAGGTTTGCGAAGCTGATTGGTCATTCTGTCACTGGGCTATAGTTGGGCTACATCTGGCTGATATTTGGGCTACATTTGTTTTTTTGTGTGTCTGGCGGCCATCTTTGGGCTACATTGGGCTACATTGGGCTTCATTGGGCTACATTCGGCTAATTAGCAAATAGCTCATCGCAAACTAGGAATGGTAAAGAATCGCTATTTATTCCTTAAAGTTCGCTATTTAGGAAATGCAAATAACTTTGATGATACATATGGCGGTTCATCTCTAACAAGATAAGAAGCATAGGGATAGATTTATGATGACTGGCGCATCACCAGGGATGTGTTAGTCATTCTGTGCCGCTGTTCCGTCACCTATGGTGTGCTGCATTTACAATGCGGCGCATCATGGGGCAAAAACAGCACAGATGCGTGATGTATCTGTGCCGTAAAGGTGGCGCATTGCTGGAGTTGTATCGCAAGTGTGATGAAGCTCCAGCAAGGGTCGGGGGTGCCCCTGTCGCAGGGTTTCTGTTCTCACACAGAACTGTGGACAGAGGATTGGAACCTCGGCGAATTAGGGTGTCCCAAAACTCACGTTAGTAATCAAAAACTATTTAGCAAGCTAGGTACAGTGTCACATTGGATATAACAAACTCTCAATGTTTAGACAATCCAGAATATGAACTTATAGTACCTCAGGATACGTGGAACTCATGAACAGTCGGTCGTTATATATTTCTTAGAAACCAGAACATGGAGTTAAGAAGAACACATGTGTATTTGAAATGTTTATTTACTAATGCCGTCTTCTCAGGCGTAGTACCTTAGATAATAAAAGTACACATATTATCAGTAGCAAAATTACCAGCATAGTTACTAGTACATAAAAAGTGAATGGTGATAGTATGTTAACATGCTGTAAATGAATAAGAGTTAGCAACACTTATAAGCAGCCGCGGGCCGTGGAGGGAGTTACGGTGAGGCAGGGAGGCGGGGAGGGGGAGAAGCAGGGTGGAGAATACAAGTACACATATTATCAGTAGCAAAATTACCAGCATAGTTACTAGTACATAAAAAGCGAATGGTGACAGTATGTTAACATGCTGTAAATGAATAAGAGTTAGCAACACTTATAAGCAGCCGCGGGCCGTGGAGGGAGTTACGGTGGGGCAGGGAGGCGGGGAGGGGGAGGGGCAAGGTAGAGAGGGCTCCACCCTGCTTCTCCCCCTCCCCGCCTCCCTGCCCCATCGTAACTCCCTCCACGGCCCGCGGCTGCTTATATCTCACCCTCCCTAATACACATATTATATTATTTGCTAAGAAGGTCTCTTTGTGTTGGTTTAGGGCGTGTCCATACTTTAGTGTCTTAGATTTGAAGGAATCACATCAGCATACACCAGCTCTCTCTTCATGTGAACCGCATCAACTGTTGTGTATGTGTGTTCGGCAAAGCAATATAAAACCCGCCTCATGCCCAGAATTGGCAGAAGTTGCACTTATGTTATGAGTATGAAGTCGTGGAGATCAGACCTCATAACAATTCTGTATCGTGTTGTTCTTGAAACTTTAGCACTCGCTGTACAGATATAGTTTAACAAGTAAAGCAGATAGTAGACCAATAACATATTATTCTCATGTAAACCACGATGAACTACTAGGTGGAAAGCTAAAGCAACAACTAAGTGTCGTGTGCAGAAGTTGCAAAAAAGGAAAAATGGCGTTTAAACCGGTAATGAGCCCATGCTAACTTAACACGGTGTAAAGATATCCAGGACCTAGATGACACCTCCTCATGATCCGGAAACGAACTGAATAAGATAATAGAAGTGCCATCTCATGAGAGCAGATTGCAAGTTTATATGTGGACGGTCCGCAAGGTAAAGCATTAAAAACTAGGAAAATTCAATGCTAAAGAAAAATAAAACAGCCAAGTACTTTATCGAGTCTTAAGCCAATAGGCAAGGTAAATAATAAAAACTTGACAAATAAGTCAATGAATTGTCAATGAAATGCTAGTACTCAGCATATCAAACATGAAAAAGGTCTATGACATAACTGTGTATGCAAAATAAGCTGCAACAGCCTCCAATAGGAAGTCACCGTCTTCATCCGAAAACAGTTCAGCCATCCAATTTAAAAGCGGAAAAGAACATACGTGCTCTCCCAGCACCGGATCCTCTATCACCATCAGAGGACAGCTCGGTGGGTTTTCAAGAAAGCTGTGTTCCAAGAAAGACTGTGCTGCCGCCAGTAAATTCCAGGGACCAAGTAGTCCATGCATCAATGCCACAGCCATAATCCTTTCGCCAGGACAAATCAACTCGTGAGTAATGATAGGAGTCATCAGCTGATTAAAGTCGACGTCAGGAGAAACCGGTCCGCAGAGACACAAATCAATGGCCCAATCGAAATCACAGGTCAGGCAGTGAAATACAGGCTGGACACAGGTGAAGTAGGAGAACCGAAAAGATAATCCATATGCCGTGCTTAATATCGCCAACGGCATTGTGCCATAATATTCTAGCATGCGATTGCGGAACAGTGTCAGCAGCTGCAGGGTCGGAGGTTGCATAGGAGGGACATCCATATTTAAAAATGTAAAAAAGCACAAGAGCGTCCGCTGGTAATGCAAGTAAAAATGCCAATCCACGAACCAGAGTGCAGAAAATACAATGAAAGGGAGCAGGGATGACTCCAAAGATTTTCTCAAATGAAGTCACGAGACCACTGGTAACAACTTTAAAAAAGTGTGCCAGGGATTTTGTGGAGGATGCGTTAAAGATAGTCGGAAACATGTTGCTGAAATTGAAAGGCAAACCTGTGTACGGGTGTTCGCTATGTGAAGTACGAAAGTTTCACGGGCCGAACTCAAGGCCACCTCTCTCTGAGACAAAAGAGCTCTTATTCTTGTCATGCCGTTGAAACGTGTCCCAAGGTTGGTATTTGTGGCCAGATTGAAAACTCCCTATGTTCATGTGTGGGAGGAAATAGAACATTTCTGCAGCAAATAACCCGTTCACTTACTGTTACGATAAAAGGAATACTTTTAATTAACTCAGAACAATCTTCATTATTGAGCATCAAATAACTACCATTTTCCAACAACTTGAACGTGGGGATGATAGCAGGAACTGGCGTGCCTTGCAACACGCAAGCCATATTTGGTCGGTGTTTGTTGCATGAATCGTGTAACTGTATGTGCCTACACATTAGTGAATGATCTGGCGTCTCAGTGCATTCCTCTCCATTCAGATAAACTTCTTGATCATCTTTGAAACATCTGTATGTGTATGGAAGCGACCAGACCTCATGAACAAAAGCACTACCTAAAGGTTCATAAAGACCTATTGGTATATATTTCATACAATTTGAAAACTTATATAAAGCAAAAGGCAGCGTTATTAAACCGTGGATAAGGCATGTTGCCAAAAAACCCGCAATCCTCTGCTGATGATGTCACTGAGCATGTCATGAATGATGTAATATGTGACATCATCAGTAGTGGATTATGGGTAATAGTATCTCTAGTTTACTCCCCTATAGCTGTCTTTCTTTTAACATAAGTGTGTGTTTCCTTCCCTTATACTTACTGTTTTTGGTTCGCTTCCAGTTCGCGTACCAGCGAGCGAACTAGGAAGCGAACTAAGAGAAATAGAGGTTGGCACAGTTCCAAATATTGTACCAATTTTTTAATAACGGGGAGGTAGTTCTGAAAAGAACTTTTTTTTTTATTTTTCTGAACATTTTTTTACTGTTTTTGAATTTTTCGGAACAGTTTTATATTTTTTTGGGTTTTTCTTGGAGGGGGCAATGAAAACGATTCATTGTAAAGGGCTCAACAGGAGCAACAAAACAAAAAAAAGAAGTATTTATTATTTTGGGCGTTTCGGACAAACTTGCATATGATAGTCAATAGCTCTGTTGATCAGAGTGATGCTTCTTTCTCCGTAGGAAATGAATCCATCGCAAAATACGCAGGTGTGTTTTACTTCACCAAATCTCATTTGTATATTTGGCACCATCTCCCTGCCCTCTGGTCCCGTTACTTCCGGTACAACAGATCTTCTGGCCATAATAGGGAGATTATCTAGGTCGTTCCGAAACTGTGCAGCACTGTAGTTGTTAGGATGCCACCTAGTCATATGGCGATGCATTGTGTAGTTTCCGAAACTGTATTTTTTGTCGGTCCCTCTGGACAGTCTATCTTGACATATAAGGCAAGTTACGTATCTTGCATTTACTTTTTTCTGACCTTTGGGAATTTTAAAAAATTGCCAAATGAAGTTTTCTTTCCGGTGAGACGTCTTGGGCTGCTCAGGCAAAAACTGCCTCTCTTCGTGCTCGTCCTCCTGTTCCTCTTCTTCTTCTTCTTGTTGAATTACAACTTGAGCAGGTGGTCCACTCTTCCTTGGATGTGGTGGAGGTGGTGGGGAAGCACCAGCTGAAGCTACTAAAGAAGCCATTGCTCAGTGATCACAAAGGGTCTTTCTCTCACAATGATGAAAGTCAGAGTGAGGAAAGAAGGAGGGATTTTCATCATTTGGGAAAAACAAGAGTTCTCAACCAATCAAAAGTGTTCATTTTAGATTATATGACCTAGTCTTACATCATTAGGAAACCAAAAGTGAAATGAACCAATGAAAAGTGTTATTACCAAGTCACATGACTTGCTGTGTTTACGTTAAGCGCTTTGCAGGGCCTCCCGGTTTGCTTCCAGAAACCTGTGCTTTGGCACTCGCTTCGCGTACCAGTTCGCTAACGTAGCACGTCATATGACGTATCACGCGACAACGTGGAACGTCATGCGGACGGGAGGCGTCACGATGTTGTTTTCTAACGCGGCACTTGCGGTAAAGAAACGTTTACCGGCTCGCGGTCTATTTCGCGGCATCAAGGTCAGCTAACGGGAAGCTTCCCGATTCGCGAAGCGGGAACGAAGAAAAAAAAATATTTTAAAAAAAAATTATTCATAAACATATAAAATATATTTTTGGATTTAAAGAAGAATACATTTTACAGCTACAGATATTAGCTGTTAAAAAACCAATGAAATTCACAGAAAAAACCATAGGTTATAGACCATATATAGTTAGGAATTAGCATTTACAACACCTTGAAAATTCACTGAAAAAACCATAGGTTATAGACCATATATAGTTAGGAATTAGCATTTAGAAAACCTTATTTTACTCACACAAAACCATTGAAATTCCATATATAGTTAGTTGCACTAACTATATATCGCGCACCTGCAATCCACTGCTGATGATGTCACATATTACATCATTCATGACATGGTCAGTGACATCACTGATGACATCACTGATGACATCTCAAATGACATCACTGATGACATCACTGATGACAACATCCAGTGACTGTATGCTTCTGTAAAGTTAAAATATGTCTTACATATTGAAGAATGAGTGGATGTATAAGTGTCTGGATGAAGGATTTAGTAGGTGCATGACTGACTGTATAAGTGAGTGATTAAATGTGTCTCACTGAGTGCATGGGTTAGTGACTAAACTGTTTTAAATTGTGCATCATTGTGTCTGTTGTTTTGTAATCTGATGCATGTGTTGATCATTAGCTATATGACTAACTATATGGGTTATTGATTAGTTGCCCAAGTATTTGTATGGGAGACTGAGTGTGTGTGTGGGTGTCTGGGAGGTGTATGACTCTGTGCATAGATGTGTGAGCAGTTGATTCACTAGATGTATGGGTTCAAAAGTGCATGTGGAAACATCTGTATGGGCGGTTGACTGTGTGCATGAGTGTATTGGTGAGTGAATGGATATCTCAGTGCTACATGTCAAAGTAAGTACATATGTAAAACACAGTACTTGTGATAGTTGACATATATAAATAACTGTGCATAAGAGCCAGTGAATGTGTGAGTGGCTGTATGGATTATTGTGAACTTGTATCAGGGATTGTATAACAGAGTAAATATGTGTTATTATATGTTCCAATAAGTAAGGTGTGTATAACTATATAGTTGAGGAAATCGAGGTGTGATTGATTCTTTGCAAGACTGACTAGGTGTGTGAGTAACTCCATGGATGAGTGACAGTCTGTGAGTGTCTGTTTACACTGAGTGTATCTAAGGTTATATTAGAGTCTGAAGAGGTTCATTGTATCATCACATGAATGATGTCATCAGTGATGTGATCAGTAATGTCAAATGAGATGTCATCAGTGATGTCATCAGTGATGTCATTTGAGATGTCATCAGTGATGTCATCAGTGATGTCACTGACCATGTCATGAATGATGTAATATGTGACATCATCAGCAGTGGATTGCAGGTGCGCGATATATAGTTAGTGCAACTAACTATATATGGAATTTCAATGGTTTTGTGTGAGTAAAATAAGGTTTTCTAAATGCTAATTCCTAACTATATATGGTCTATAACCTATGGTTTTTTCAGTGAATTTTCAAGGTTTTGTAAATGCTAATTCCTAACTATATATGGTCTATAACCTATGGTTTTTTCTGTGAATATATATATATATATAAATATATATATATATATATATATATATATATATATATATGTGTGTGTAATTTTTGGTGATATAATTTTTTTAATTATATAAATTATTTATTAAAATTACATTTTTTTATTAATTATTTCTAAGTTTATATTAAATATATTTATTACTATATTAGTTTTAACTTAATTTTAAGACATTTAAAAAAATCGATATTTTGACAGTCTATATTTTTGTAAGTCGATATTTTGGAGTCGATATTTTGGTACTTACCTGTTTGAAGATAGGGAGTCGATATTTTGTCAATCGATATTTTTGACTCGATATTTGTGTATCTCGATATTTGTGTCGTCGATATTATGTCAGTGATCCGGTACAAGGGTGCCTGCACTGTAAGCAGAATTGTGTTTGTGCAGGAATAGACACCATCCTGCACAAAAACAATCCTGAGAGGCATTTTCCTCTTTTTATGTGTGCTGCAGAAAGAATTTATAACTTGGAGGAATAAAGATATTTCTCCTCGTTACGCCTCTCCTGGGGATGCTTAGCATTTCGATGCATTCCCAGGTCTACTACTAATGGTAAATATGGGTAGCATTAAAATCCATTGTTGGATGTGTGGGAACACCCACGCTTCACCTAGGCACAGCCTCCCTTTGGTGGAGTAATGCAACTCAGTGATTTCCGATGCGTTGTGTTTCTCTAGATGTATCGAGCCAGTCGGGTCTACCATACATCATAGTCTACAATGGATATTTGCTAATACTCTACCTCTTTTCGTAGTACCGGCTCTATTTCTGTTTCATGTGTAATAGTCATCAGCAATAGCTTCGAGCATGCCTGGAATAGATTCCTCAGACCACCATGCTTCCATTAAAAACAATGGGCCTCATTTGCAAGAGGCACGCGCTGCCGGAGCATCACATGTTATGATGCTTCGGTGGTGCAGGCCTCTCAATCATATCTATGAGGTGTTGTAAAGCCGCCCTGCGAAGCTCTGCATGGCCTTGTAGAAATGGAGTAAGGCAAGGGAGAGCAAAGCGCTGCCTCACCATAATCTCTGTGTCAAGGAGTCATTCCATGGGCACTGCTGTGGGCGTTATCACTCAACACTCATGGATTTTGACACTGCCCCAGATTTACAACATCACGTAAACCTGGGGCAACGGCAAAAACATACCCCTCCCCAGAGCAGGTGTAATGAGGAATTTACATTTCTCGTAGTTTTTTCCCCTTTCCACGTGTGCTGCATTCTTCAGCACGCATAGAACGAGGAAAATGGCTCTTGTGATTGTTTTTGTGCACAATGGTGCCCCTTCCTGCACATAAAGAATCATACCAACAACACAGGCACCCTTGCACCAAGGGACCTACTTTGGCGCACGGTGGCAGATTGTATACTGGCTGAAAGGACAGGAATGCTCCATATCTAGTAAATATGGTACATTTCTGCCCTATCAGAAATGACTTGTGGTGCTGCCCTCTGTCAATTCTTTGTAAATGAGGCCCCTAGTGCACATATGACATTTGCTTCTAAAAAAGAATAAATAACATTTTTGGCATAGTAGGTGGACCTGTTGGGCTTGGCTTTGGTGTGCAACAAGTGTGCCCCCTGCATGCATCTGCTGTGCGACCACGAGATCCATGGGAAGAGGTGTGGCGCCGCGGCTAGGGCGACTGACTCCGGCCTCTGAGGATCACGGTTGGACCCCCACACGGGCAGCAGGTTAACCCAGCACCATGTGACTCTGAGCAATAGCTTGCTTAATCTTCCCGACTGCCCCCAGCGCCTAGAGATTATTATTATTATTATTATTATTATTATTATTAGAACGCTGACTGCACAATGTATGGTAAATGAGGTTGATATTAAAATACAGCTGCTAGTGCAAATAAAATCAAGGAATCACAGTACAAACAAAGTAAAATAAATCACTAAAAACACAAATATAAAAAACACACTATGACTAACCAGTGTAAACCCGTGGCCTGCTTCCTAAGGATCCCCCCTGCGGCTTGCCCAACTGCCGCTAGAATGCTGAATGCAAAATTGGGCGGTCGATCAGGATGTAAATGTAATGGGGATTGCTACACATGAATGAAGAAAGGCAAATACCAATGAATATTAAAATGCAACTGCTAGTGCAAAACAAAATCCAGGAATCAGAATAACAGTTAAAAACGGAGTAAAAGATCACCATAAAACACAAATATTAAAAACACATATGAAATAAAAAGGGGTGCTCAGCATCTGCCTCGATGTGGCTCTGATCAATGTTGTGGAAGTAGTATTAGGACTCCTAACCTAACTACTACGAAACGCCTTCTGTGAATACCAAAAGTAGTAAATTTGGGATTTTATCTCAGATTAGTTCCGTGAATCGGCCCATGGCACCCAAGCCGGTGCTCTGACATGTAAAACATTTTGAAATTGCCTAAAAATCCTAATTGGCATTTTTAACTTTCATAGAAGGCCATAGTATATAGGTGCCCAAGGTACACCCATGGCATGGAACGTTAAATGTTATCTATGTACTACTGCGATTTTATAACTACAATCAGATCAGTCAAAATAAACCCTTTTGAAGGGAGAAAATCTCCCTTTGGAACATGAATCAGTTACCACCATGTAGCTCTTGTAACCCAAAAGTCAGGGTCCCTGGTATATAAAAGCAGCACACATAGAAATTTGAAGTCAACCTGTCTTTACATTGACTACGCTAGCACTTATAAGCTATTTTCACAATAGGAAGGCTGTCTGGTTCATAGACACATAGCCAAAAACTGGTTTGCAAAATTAAATATTAATTCCGCTATCACAGGGTAGGGGCCAGCTTGGAAAAATGAAGGACTTCTTTTTTATATATTCATTAAATGCCCAACTCAATGGTGAAGTCAGAGTTTTAATAAATATTGAGGAAAATTAATTTTTTAATTAAGTTACCTTTTTCCTGCCTAACATTCCTAAATACTAATTTGCATCCAATTGTCAATCGGCTGGTGAATGGCCCTGATGAGGTGTAAAAACGTATACCAAATCAGGGACACTGACCTTGGTGGGGGGAACTATTTTTTCCTTTGGCAGTTTTCTTTTGCCCAAGAACTTCATTTACTTTAAAATGGCCTCCCCTGTCACAGGCAGATGCCAGATGACACCCACACAGGCCTCTTCTTGTGTTCTATCAGTCAGGAAGACACCAAACCCATTGGTGAAAAGCTGCCCTTAGACATGGTCAGGACAATCCAAGGAGGAGGGGACTGCTCATTATCTTTACCACACCTCTGGATGGGCATATAAGCTAAAAAACCTTTTTTTCATTTTGGATTTTTTGAAAGGAGTGGCACTGTGGGAAATTTGTGGAGTAGGGCACACAGGAAGTGCTGCAAAAGTGGGTAGGTTTACCCCTGGGAACCTTTACCCTATTGGTTAGGGAGGGGCAAGGCATAGTCCCCACCCACAAGCTAGTGTCAGACATAAATGTGGAACCCTTGAACTCATTCTTCAGAACACTAGTGGACCTGTGGAAGAACAGATAACGGATTGCACCTGCTGTTTGAGACCCCAGAGCAGACCCGAAGGGCTGGACCTGTTCCCACTTTTACCCAGGACAAAGCGGCCTGTTAGGGTCAGTTGGCTGACCTTTTGTGTAAGCTTCAGGGCCACAACAAACTGCAAGAGGCCTTTAAATTATTCTCTATTTTTCTCTAAGTAGGATTTGTATTGTGCTTTGTTTTTGACTTTTTAAGTGTTTGGTACTTGTAAATGCTTGCCTATTTTCTTAAGTTAAGCCTGTCTGCCCCATACCACAGCTACCAGGTATACATTACTGAAGTCATCCACTCTGCAAAACAGTATAATAAACTCAATACTTTTGGGGGACTATCATCCACCCAAATAAAGTCCGTTTCTCACACTGAGCATTCTAACATTTCTGCCCATAAAAATAGCACCTCACAAGTCTGTGGGGGCATGCAGCCTGGGTCAGGAACAGACCAAACTGTGAGCTTGCGGGGACTACATACACAACTTTGACTGAAAACTGTCAATGGTTTGGCCCGCTCCTATTGCGTACGATAGGACCACCCTTTCCTTGAAGTACAACAAGCACCGATAGAAGGATCACATGAAGGTAGTCGTCACCCCCTAGTGAAGCCTCCAGTTCCTGTGTTCCCCAAGTATCCAGAGATCCACATTGTCCCACTTAAGTTTTTTTGGCATGCATTGCTCCTATTCCGTGTCATTCTTGTACTGGAGAGATCCTTCCCAAGTGATAGTGTGATAGACACAGATGTTCTGAAGGAAGATCTTAGGAGGTTTCTACATCTCACAGCATCAAACTCACCGAACTACATAATTCAGCAGTGACCATCTTGGACACAGTAGCATATTCAACCCTCACAAATTGGCTGTGCTGTGCTTGGCCTTGTGGAGATTAGTAGAGCAATAAGGTAAATTCTATGATCTGCTTTGCTAAAGCTGCTTACTTGAGCTCCGGTTGTAAAATCCTTAGGGCCTCATTTATGAGGCCTTGCGTCAGTTTTGCACTTTTGATGCGTCACTTTTTGTGACGCATCGGCGGCGTAAAACATGCCTCCTGTTGCGCACTATTTACAAAGTGACACATCTAAGCAGATGCGTCACTTTGTAAACCCCTGCACTACATTATACCTGCGTCAGGTATAATGTATGCTGAGGGGGCGTTCCCCCGCAAAAAGCCTCGTAGAAGTGACGCAGTGAAATCTATGAGATTTCACTGCGTCACTTTTAGGACGCTGTTGCGTCAAAATCTTGCGCCTGCCTCACAGCAGGCGTAAGACTGACGCAAGCCCTTTCACATGGGGCTTTCCCCATGTGAAAGGACGCATTGCTGGAGTTGCGTCACTTTTGTGACACACCCCAGCAATGCGTGACTTTTGCGCTTACAGATACGTCAGAAATACTGACATATCTGTAACTCCTTGCGACATGATGCGTCATACATTAAATATGATGCATCAGGTATGTCGCAAGGAGGGTGCACTGAGAAGGGACGCATCGCTGCTTTCACGCAGTGATGCGTCATTTCTCATAAATGAGGCCCTTAGTTCCTTTGCATTCTTGCTCATCTTGGCCTATTTGTTATGGGAACTCAATACCTGAAAAAAAAACAAAAGCGAAAGTTAGTAATTGTTAGTTTGTTTAAAAAGTGTATATTATGAAATTACACAAGAAAGTAACCCTTTGTATGTTAGATGGAACATTCAGACTCCAACCACTGTGTGTGTATAGGAGTTTGTCTCATGCCATTGTAATAAGACATCTCAGGGGCCTTTCAAAGGATTTTGAGGGTGCAAAACTATGATCTGTAAGGGAAAACCTGGATTACTGACAAAATGCGAAGGGCCTCATTTATGTAGGCTTTGCAACGCCGTTGCTCACTTTTCTGTGATGCTGTGGAAGCAGTGACATTGCACCCTATCTGGGCAGATGCGTCACTTTGTAAAGCCCTGCACTACATTATACCTCCGTCAGGTACAATGTTTAAGGGGTGGGCTTTCCAGTGTAAAAAAGGCTCATAGAAGTGGAGCAGTGAAATTTGTGAGATTTTGCTGCTCAACTTCTACAACTAGACTGCGTCACAATCCTTACACCTGCCTCGAGCAGGCATAATGAGTGACACAGGGCCTTTCTCATGCGACTCCCCCATGTGTACTGGCACATTGCTGAAGTTGCATCTGTTTTCCGACCAACTCCAGCAATGCATCATTACTGCACCACCAGATACTTCAGGATTCCTGACGTATCTGCTCAATCCTTGCGACATGGAGGGCCATAGTGTAAATATGGTGCATACATGGTGTCGCAAAGATGGCGCAATGAAAAGTGATACATTGCTGTTTTCTTCCAGCGATACAACACTTTTCATAAATGAGGACCTAACTCTCAATATTGAATATGCTAAAAACATTCAAGTGAACAATCAGTTCATAAACGAAAGGATGAATGTTCAGTAACAGCCAAGATTGTGAAAAGAGAATTTGACTATAATTACAAGAAAGAACTTTAAGTGAGAGGGGTTTGTGCTTTTGCAAATATAAATACAGATGTTTGAAGTATATACTTATGTGTCTATGACTCTGTACCTCTTTTATTTAAAAATTTTAAACAACACTCAGACGAGATGATGAGATACCATTTACAACTACAGCAGTCATACCTGAACGCCATCCATATCGGTCATATCCTTACAGTCTAGACCTCACATCTACATTCCTCAAAGCCGTATCGGACAACTCGCCACAGTCTGAGCCTCTGATCTACGTTCCCTGAAAGCAACATCAGCCTTATCTTCACAGTCTGCATCTCATCTACAAAGCAGAAACCCATCTCTGACATAACTTCACAGTCTGCGTCTCTCACCTACAATCCTGAAAGCCATATCTGCCATATCTTCAAAGTCTGGTACTTACATCTACATTCCTGAAAGCTATGTCGGCCATATCTTCCCAGCGTGCGTCTCTCATCTACACTGCTGAAAGCCATATCTGCCATAACTTCACAGTCTGTGTCTCTCACATACAATCCTGAAAGCCGTATCGGCCATATCTTCACAGTCTGCGTCTCTAATCTACATTCCTGAAAGCCATATCGGCCATATCTTAACAGTCTGCGGCTCTCATCTACATTCCTGAAAGCCATATCGGCCATATCTTAATGGACTGCGGCTTTCATCTACATTCCTGAAAGCCATATATGCCATATCTTCACAGTCTGCATCTCTCATCTACATTCATGAAAGACGTATCTGCCATAACTTCACAGTCTGCGTCTCTCATCTTCATTTCTGAAAGCTATATTGGCCATATATTTACAGCCTACGTTTCCCATCTACTGTCCTGAAAGCCGTATCAGCCATATCTTCACAGTCTGTCTCTCTAAACTACATTCCTGAAAGCCATATCGGCCATATCTTCACATTCTGCATCTCTCATTTACATTCCTGAAAGCCATATCAACCATATCTTCACAGTCTGGGTCTCTCATCTACATTCCCTGAAAGCCACATCAGCCATATCTTCACAGTCTGCTTCTCTCATCTTCATTCCTAAAAGACATATCGATCATATCTGATAACTTCACAGTCTGTGTCTCTCATTTACATTTCTGAAAGCCATATCAGCCATATCTTCAAGGTCTGCGTCTCTTATCTACTTTCCTGAAAGCTGTATTAGCCACATCTTTACGGTCTGTGTCTCTCATCTCTGTTCCCGAAAGCTGTATTGTACACATCCTCACAGTCTTCATCTTCCATCTACCTACCTGAAAGTCATATCATCACAGTCTGCTTCTCTCATGTATATTCCTTGGAAGCCATATCGGCCACATCTTCACAGTCTGCGTCTCTCATCTACATTATTAAAGCCATACTGGACATATCTTCACAGTCTACGCCTCTCATCTACATTTCCAGAAAGCCATATCGGCCATATCTTCAAGGTCTGCTTATCTCATCTACATTCCTGAAAGCCGTATCTGCCATATCTTCACAATATGTGTCTCTCATCTACATTCCTAAAAGCCATATTGGCCATATCTTCACAGTCTGAATCTGATATCTCCATTCCTGATAGTCATTTTGGCAATATCTTCACAGTCTGCATCTCATCTACATTCCTGAATGCCATATCGGCCATATCTTTAAGGAATGGGTCTCTCATCTACATTCCTGATAGACGTATCGGCTAAATCTTCACAGTCTACGTCTCTCATCTAAATTTCCTGAAAGCCTTTTCTGCCATATCTTCACAGTCTGGTTCTCATATCTACATTCTTGAAAGCCATATCAGCCATATCTTCACAGTCTGCGTCTCTCATCTACATTCCTGATAGACGAATTGGCCAAATCTTCACAGTCTACGTCTCTCATCTACATTTCCTGAAAGCCATATCTGCCATATCTTCACAGTCTGGTTCTCATATCTACATTCTTGAAAGCCATATCAGCCACATCTTCACAGTCTGCTTCTCTCATCTACATTCCTGAAAGCCATATCAGCCATATCTTCACGGACTGCGTCTCTCATCTACGTTCCTGAAAGACATATCGGCCATGTCTTCACAGTCTGAATCCCTCACCTACATACCCTGAAAGTTGTATCAGCCATATCTTCACAGTCTGCGTCTCTAATCTACATTTTTGAAAGCCATATCGTCCATATCTTCAAGGTCTGCGTCTCTTATCTACTTTCCTGAAAGCTGTAATAGCCACATCTTTACGGTCTGCGTCTCTCATCTATGTTCCTGAAAGCTGTATTGTTCACATCTTCACAGTCTTAATCTCCCATCTACATACCTGAAAGAAATATCATCACAGCCTGTGTCTCTCATGTATATTACTTGAAAGCCATATCGGCCACATCTTCACAGTCTGCGTGTCTCATCTACACTCCTGAAAGCCATATTGGCCATATCATCACAGTCTGAATCTCATATCTCCATTTCTGATAGTCCTTTCGGCAAAATCTTCACAGTCTGCATCTCATCTACATTCCTGAAAGCCATATCAGCCATATCTTTAAGGTCTGCGTCTCTCATCTACATTCCTGATAGACGTATCGGCCAAATCTTCAGTCTACATCTCTCATCTACATTCATGAAAGACGTATCTGCCATAACTTCACAGTCTGTTTCTCTCCTCTACATTCCCTGAAAGCCATATCAGCCATATCTTCAAGATCTGCGTCTCTTATCTACTTTCCTGAAAGCTGCATAGTCCACATCTTCAGTCTTCAGCTACCATCTACATACCTGAAAGACATATCATCACAGTCTGTATCTCTCATGTATATTCCTTGAAAGCCATATCGGCCACATCTTCACAGTCTGCGTCTCTCATCTACATTCCTGAAAGCCATATTGGCCATATCTTCACAGTCTGCATCTCTCATCTACATTCATGAAAGACGTATCTGCCATAACTTCACAGCCTGTGTCTCTCCTCTATATTCCCTGAAAGCCATATCAGCCATATCTTCAAGATCTATGTCTCTTATCTACTTTCCTGAAAGCTGTATTAGACACATCTTTACGGTCTACGTCTCTCATCTATGTTCCTGAAAGTAGTATCGGCCATATCTTCACAGACTGCGTCTCTCATCTACGTTCCTGAAAGACATATCGGCCATATCTTCACAGTCTGCATCTGTCATCTACATACCCTGAAAGCTGTATTGACCATATCTTCACAGTCTGTGTCTCTCATCTACATTTCTGAAAGCCATATTAGCCATATCTTTAAGATCTGCGTCTCTTGTCTACTTTCCTGAACGCTGTATTAGCCACATCTTTACAGTCTGCGTCTCTCGTCTATGTTCCTGAAAGCTGTATTGTCCACATCTTCAGAGTCTTCATCTCATCTACATTCCTGAAAGCCATATCGGCCATATCTTTAAGGAATGCGTCTCTCATATACATTCCTGATAGACGTATCGGCCAAATATTCAGAGTCTACATCTCTCATCTTCATTTCCTGAAAGCCATATATGCCATATTTTCACAGTCTCGTTCTCATATCTACATTCTTGAAATCCATAACGGCCATATCTTCACAGTCTGCGTCTCTCATCTACATTCCTGAAAGCCATATCGGCCATGTCTTCACAGTCTGCATTTCTCATCTATATTAAACATGGGCGGAAATTGCGTATTTACAGATTCGCAATCCGCAAAATCCGCGAACTCTCGCGAATTTTGCAGATTCCTTTTTTTTTGTGTTTGCAAGTGTTTCTGCCATTTCGCAAGGGTTTTTTACCAGTTTGCAAATGCGAACTTACTTGTCGGGTAGCAACGGTCGCGACCATGTTGTTTCTACGTCTGGTTCATCACAGCACCCTCTGTTTCACCACTGTCACCCTCTGTTTCAGCACTGCCACTCTCTGGCTCACCCATGCCACCCTCTGGCTCACCCATGCCACCCTCTAGTTCATCACTGTAGATTATGGGGGGAAAAGCACACCTGCCCTGCCTCAACTGACATGAATGAATTAGGGGCTGATTAATGTGTCACTGAATTTGAACTTCCAGGCTGGCACCTGCTTCCTTATCTGTAATTGCTTTCTGTGTGCAGTGTAATTTTTTTAACAGGACTTTTGTTGTATACTTGTAGCTATTCTCTGAGCCTGCTGTGAGGGTCACACTGGTAGGAGCCTGCTGGACAGGAACAGGAAGTTGGAGACTGTGGGGCACTTCCTTCCTCCCACCCCCCCTCCCCCCAAAATGGACTCCTTGCAAAAAAAAAGTGCAGGCAAATGTCAACCTGAGGAGTTATTCTGATAAAAATCATAATTTTCAAGGTTTATGCTGCCTGCTGGTGGATTTATTGTGCGAAATTGCAAATTTTGCAATCTCGCAAATTGCGAGATTCTCGCTGCCCGCCGCATCTACGTGTTCGCAAGTGTTTACTCCCGCAAAATTGTTTAGTATTTTAGTTGGCAAGTGCGACCAAGCAAAAAATCCGCTTTGCACGGATTTACGAATTTTCGGCAAGTTCGCGAGAGTTCGTGGATTGCGAATTTGCCGAAAATCTGCAAAATCCACGAGCGGAACGGATTTTACGCCCATGCTTAATCTATATACCCTGAAAGCTGTATCAACCATATCTTCACAGTCTGCATCTCTCATCTTCATTCCTAAAAGACATATCAACCATATCTGATAACTTCACAGTATGTGTCTCTCATCTACATTTCTGAAAGCCATATTGGCCATTTCTTCAAGGTCTGAGTCTCTTATCTACTTTCCTGAAAGCTGTATTAGCCACATCTTTACTGTCTGCGTCTCTCATCTATGTTCCTGAAAGCTGTATTGTCCACATCTTCACAGTCTTCATCTCCCATCTACATACCTGCAAAACATATGATAATAGTCTGCTTCTCTCATGTATATTCCTTGAAAGCCATATCGGCCAAATCTTCAAAGTCTGCGTCTCTCATCTACATTCCTGAAAGCCAAATGGGCCGTATCTTCACAGTCTGCATCTCTCATCTACATTCATAAAAGACGTATCTGCCATAACTTCACAGTCTGTGTCTCTCATCTACATTACTAAAGCCAAACTGGACATATCTTCACAGTCTACGTCTCTCATCTACATTTCCTGAAAGCCATATCGGCCATATCTCTTCAAGGTCTGCTTCTCTCATCTACATTCTGAAAGCCGTATCTGCCATATCTTCACAATCTGTGTCTCTCATCTACATTCCAGAAAGCCGTATCTGCCATATCTTCACAATCTGTGTCTCTCATCTACATTCCAGAAAGCCATATTGGCCATATCGCCACAGTCTGAATCTCATATCTCCATTCCTGATAGTCATTTTGTCAATATCCTCACAGTCTGCATCTCATCTACATTCCTGAAAGCCATATCAGCCATATCTTTAAGGTCTGCGTCTCTCATCTATATTCCTGATAGACGTATCGGCCATATCTTCACAGTCTGCCCCTCTCATCTACATTCCTGAAAGCCATATCGGCCATGTCTTCACAGTCTGCATTTCTCATCTACAGACCCTGAAAGCTGTATCGACCATCTCTTCACAGTCTGCGTCTCTCATCTTCATTCCTAAAAGACATATCAACCATATCTGATAACTTCACAGTATGTGTCTCTCATCTACATTCCTGAAAGCCATATCGTCCATATCTTCAAGATCTGCGTCTCTTATCTACTTTGCTGAAAGCTACATTAGACACATCTATATGGTCTGCATCTCTCATCTATGTTCCTGAAAGCATTATCAGCCATATCTTCACAGACTGCGTCTCTCATCTTCATTCCTAAAAGACATATCGACCATATCTGATAGCTTCACAGTATTTGTCTCTCATCTACATTTCTGACAGCCATATCAGCCATATCTTCACGATCTGCGTCTCTTATCTACTTTCCTGAAAGCTGTATTGTCCATATCTTCACAGTCTTCATCTCCCATCCACATACCTGAAAGACATATCATCACAGTCTGCGTCTCTCATGTATATTCCTTGAAAGCCATATCGACCACATCTTCACAGTCTGCGTCTCTCATCTACATTACTAAAGCCATACTGGATATATCTTCAGTCTACATCTCTCATCTTCATTTCCTGAAAGCCATATTGGTCATATCTTCACGGTCTGCTTCTCTCATCTACATTACTGAAAGCAGTATCTGCCATATCTTCACAATATGTGTCTCTCATCTACATTCCTGAAGGACATATTGGCCATATCTTCACAGTCTCAATCTCCATTCCTGATAGTCATTTTGGCAATATCTTCATAGTTTGCATCTCATCTACATTCCTCAAAGCCGTTTCTTCCATATCTTCAAAGTCTGCGTCTCTCATCTACATTCCTGAAAGCCATATCAGCCATATCTTTAAGGTCTGCGTCTCTCATCTACATTCCTGATAGAAGTATCAGCAAAATCTTCACAATCTACATCTCTCATCTACATTTCCTGAAAGCCATATCTGCCATTTCTTCACAGTCTGCTTCTCATATCTACATTCTTGAAATCCATATTGGCCATATCTTCACAGTCTGCGTCTCCCACCTACATTCCTGAAAGCCATATCGGCCATGTCTTCACAGTCTGCATTTCTCATCTATATACCCTGAAAGCTGTATCGACCATATCTTCACAGTCTGCGTCTCTCATCTTCATTCCTAAAAGACATATCAACCATATCTGATAACTTCACAGTATGTGTCTCTCATCTACATTTCTGAAAGCCATATCGGCCATATCTTCAAGGTCTGCGTCTCTTATCTACTTTCCTGAAAGCTGTAATAGCCACATCTTTACGGTCTGCGTCTCTCATCTATGTTCCTGAAAGCTGTATTGTCCACATCTTCACAGTCTTCATCTCCCATCTACATACCTGCCAAACATATCATCACACTCTGCTTCTCTCATCTACATTCCTGAAAGCCATATTAGCCATATCTTCACAGTCTGCATCTCTCATCTACATTCATGAAAGACGTAACTGCCATAACTTCACAGTCTGTGTCTCTCATCTACATTACTAAAGTCATACTGGACATATCTTCATAGTCTACGTCTCTCATCTACATTTCCTGAAAGCCATATCGGCCATATCTTAAAGGTCTGCTTCTCTCATCTACAATCCTGAAAGCCGTATCTGCCATATCTTCACAATCTGTGTCTCTCATCTACATTCCTGAAAGCCATATCGGCCATATCGTCACAGTCTGAATCTCATATCGCCATTCCTGATAGTCATTTCGGCAATATCTTCACAGTCTGCATCTCATCTCCATTCCTGAAAGCCATATCAGCCATATCTTTAAGATCTGTGTTTCTCATCCACATTCCTGATAGACTTATCGGCCAAATCTTCAGAGTCTACATCTCTCATCTTCATTTCCTGAAAGCCATAAATGCCATATCTTCACAGTCTGGTTCTCATATCTACATTCTGGAAATCCATATTTGCCATATCTTCACAGTCTGCCCCTCTCATCTACGTTCCTGAAAGCCGTATCAACCATATCTTCACAGTCTGCGTCTCTCATCTTCATTCCTAAAAGACATATCAACCATTTCTGATAACTTCACAGTCTGTGTCTCTCATCTACATTTCTGAAAGCCATATTAGCCATATCTTCACGATCTGCGTCTCTTATCAACTTTCCTGAAAGCTGTATTAGCCACATCTTTACGGTCTGCGTCTCTCATCTATGTTCCCGAAAGCTGTATTGTCCACATCTTCACAGTCTTCATCTACCATCCACATACCTGAAAGACATATCAACACAGTCTGCGTCTCTCATGTATATTCCTTGAAAGCCATATAGACCACATCTTCACAGTCTTCGTCTCTCATCTACATTACTAAAGCCATACTCGACATATCTTCACAGTCTACGTCTCTCATCTACATTTCCTGAAAGCCATATCAGCCATATCTTTAAGATCTGTGTTTCTCATCCACATTCCTGATAGACTTATCGGCCAAATCTTCAGAGTCTACATCTCTCATCTTCATTTCCTGAAAGCCATAAATGCCATATCTTCACAGTCTGGTTCTCATATCTACATTCTGGAAATCCATATTTGCCATATCTTCACAGTCTGCCCCTCTCATCTACGTTCCTGAAAGCCGTATCAACCATATCTTCACAGTCTGCATCTCTCATCTTCATTCCTAAAAGACATATCAACCATATCTGATAACTTCACAGTATGTGTCTCTCATCTACATTTCTGAAAGCCATATTGGCCATTTCTTCATGGTCTGAGTCTCTTATCTACTTTCCTGAAAGCTGTATTAGCCACATCTTTACTGTCTGCGTCTCTCATCTATGTTCCTGAAAGCTGTACTGTCCACATCTTCACAGTCTTCATCTACCATCCACATACCTGAAAGACATATCATCACAGTCTGCGTCTCTCATGTATATTCCTTGAAAGCCATATCGACCACATCTTCACAGTCTTCGTCTCTCATCTACATTACTAAAGCCATACTCGACATATCTTCACAGTCTACGTCTCTCATCTACATTTCCTGAAAGCCATATCGGCCATATCTTCAAGGTCTGCTTCTCTCATCTACATTCCTGAAAGCAGTATCTGCCATATCTTCACAATACGTGTCTCTCATCTACATTTCTGAAGGCCATATTGGCCATATCTTCACAGTCTGAATCTCCATTCCTGATAGTCATTTCGGCTATATCTTCACAGTCTGCATCTCATCTACATTCCTGAAAGCCATATCGGCCATATCTTAAAAGGTCTGCGTCTCTCATCTACATTCCTGATAGATGTATCGGCCAAATCTTCACAGTCTACATCTCTCATCTACATTTCCTGAAGCTGTATCTTCCATATCTTCAAAGTCTGCTTCTCTCATCTACATTCCTGAAAGCCATATCTGCCATATCTTCACAGACTGGTTCTCATATCAACATTCTTGAAAGCCATATCGGCCATATCTTCACATTCTGCGTCTCTCATCTACATTCCTGAAAGCCATATCGGCCATGTCTTCACAGTCTGCATTTCTCATCTACATACCCTGAAAGCTGTATCGACCATATCTTCACAGTCTGCGTCTCTCATCTTCATTCTTAAAAGACATATCAACCATATCTGATAACTTCACATTATGTGTCTCTCATCTACATTTCTGAAGCCATATTGGCCATATCTTCAAGGTCTGCGTCTCTTATCTACTTTCCTGGCAGCTGTATTAGACACATCTTTATGGTCTGCGTCTCACATCTATTTTCCGGAAAGCTGTATTGTTCACATCTTCACAGTCTTCATCTCCCATCTACATACCTGAAAGACATATTATCTCAGTCCGCGTCTCTCATGTATATTCCTTGAAAGCCATATCGGCCACATCTTCACAGACTGCATCTCTCATCTACATTCCTGAAAGCCATATCGGCCATATCTACACAGTCTGTGTCTCTCACCTACATTCCTGATAGACGTATCAGCCATATCTTCAAAGTCTGCGCCTCTCATCTTCATTCCGTATAGTCAGTTTGGCAATATCTTCACAGTATGCATCTCATCTACATACCTGAAAGCCATATCATTTCAGTCTTTGTCTCTCATCTGTATTCCTTGAAAGCCATATCAGCAATATCTTCACAGTCTGAGTGTCTCATCCACATACCTGAAATCCATATCGGCCATATCTTCACAATCTTCTTCTCTCATCTACAGTCCCTGAAAGCCTTGCAGTTCACACTATATTTTACTTTACAGATCAGTGCAGAAAGTTAGAGAAGAAAACATCTGGACAGATGTCACCCTAAACACATCAAACCTTATTCTATAATGTTCTTGCATATTGCTTTTTCCCATTTTGTTTTCAGACAAAAATGATTTGCCATATGTTGGTGATTTTCTTAAGCCCCTACATAGTAAATAGCAAACTCTGACTACCTTTATAATCTCCAACATGAACATGTGTGGAAAAAGGATGCAAATTTAATCTGGATACTTTTTGTAGAAAGAAAGTTATAAAGAGTTAAGTGTCGCCAGTCCCAAATTTAAAAGAAGACCTCAGCACTTTGGGTGCCGCGGCCCTCCGCTCTTAGGGGTGAAGCTTAACCGAGTGTTGCATGTGGCAGACGTGGAACATATACCCCTCCGAACTATGAGCCATTGATAACTTTAACTGAGTCAAACCAAAATGGTGGCTGCACCTGATGTAAAGATGCTAGATCAGTGTCTAGAGGCAATATTCTTCTACAAAGTACAGCAGAATACCACACCCAGATCCACCCAGGTATGCTTGGCCGGGTAGTGGAGAAGAAGTCAAGGGCTATATATGTAGAACTAAATAGTTAAATAAAAAATTAGGGTTTCAGGGTATTCCTCTGGGCAGTAGTAACTGAGAACATACATGCAGAAGAATGTTCGGAGTGTAAAATAAAATAGGTCTTCTAGGTCTTTCAGGAAATTCAGTCACAGAGTGTGTGCCTCTGTGAAGATGTTGGATATCAGGAGACAAGATCATGTGAACCGTTGTTACAGAGAAGGCACAGGCTTCAACGTTTCAGGAGAGGTATCAAAGAGGTCAGCAGTGTGGATAGGGTGTTTGTGGTCATTTTGGCTCTGGAGAGGGCGCTTCATCCTTCTGGGATTCCATCAGAGTCATCGTTTCAATGGGACGTAGAGAATGGGGCTGAAAAAGGGGTGGATGCTGAGTATAGAACAATGCTGATGTAACTCCTACTTCCCCTTAGATGAAGTTGCATCTTCAGAGGAGGCAATTTTGGAGGCTTGTTGTGATGGTTTATCCACCAGTAGATCTACAAACAGGTGCCACCCATGTAGCCATATCACAAAGAGTCAGCAGACACATGGACACAGCCACACACTGAGCTGCTTTAAACCCTTTTCTCGCCTCCCCAGAGGTGAACACACACATATTAACACCTTGCTTTTGTATTTTGATTCCAGCACTTGTAACTAAACCTACTGTAACAATGACCAACCTACGGCCGGTGGAATATAAAGATACAGTAACAGTGACCTGTAATACCTCAGGGGCAGCTGAAAGAATTCAATGGTTCTTTGATAGACAACATCTTCTGATTAATAACTCCAGGACTCACCTGTCTAAAGACAACCGAACCCTAAGAATCACCAATGTTACCCGATTGGACTCCGGGATCTATCAGTGTAAAGCCAGTAACCCCATCAGTAACATCACGAGTGACCCGCAGACTCTGGCTGTTTCCTGTAAGTAAACTCAGAGTTCATAGTTTTTGCTCCTCTCATTTTTGTTCTCTGTCACTGTCCTCAGAGCTACATTTATTTTCTGTTCATTCACAGATGGGCCAGAGGACACAAGGATCGACCCCTCAGGAACTCAGATCCTAGAAGCAGGGGAGAGTTTCTCTTTAAACTGCTACACACGGTCTGTTCCAGAGATAGACACATATGAATGGTTTATAAATAACACCAGTTTAACTTTCCACAAAATGCAGCTATCTGTCTTCAGAGTGTCTTCTAAAGATGAGGGAAACTACACCTGTGTGACTCGTAATCCAGCCACCGGAAAGACTTCCAATGCCTCTGTCTTCATAGCTGTAAAAGGTACATTTCTGAATGGTTTCTATATGTTTCTGTATGGCTCCACACATGGGTCCTTATGGCACATACAGGCTAATTGGCTCTTTGCAAGCCACGCGGCTAAAATGGGCTGGGTAGTGAGATATACTTATCTGATATCACACTTTGGACTCACGGGAAGAAACCCAACTCCTCCGTTGAGGCCAGTTGAAGGGCTGGTCTTTGAGGTTAGTTGGACATGACGGCAGCTTCCTAACCTTCTGTTAAAAATTGGGTCTCTAGTTATCAGAGGCATTCACCCTGTCCAAGTCGGGACCCCAATCTTAGTCTGGGTAAGTCAGATACACACCCTAAATTAACCTATGTCCACCCTCTGGTAGCTTGGCACAGAGCTGTCTGGCTTAATTTAACAGGGAATGTGTAAAGTATTTGTGCAACACTTAAAACAGTAAAACAAAAAGGTGAAAACACCACACAACATTATGCCACACCGGGTTAGAAAAACAGGGCTTAATGTATTGAACAAAACTAGGCCAATATGACAAAAATTCAATAAGCAGAACCAGAGTTATGAGTTTTTAAAGAACATCTGTAAATATAGTGCTTAAAAGCATGAGGTGCCACATGGGGCTATCTGGTCACACTTGACTGGGTCGCATTCAAAAGTTCATGCTGACTGCGACGGAGTGCGGGTCGGACACAGGGACCAATCTTGTAGACACAGCAGGGCTTGATGCATGGAGAAGAGGCGGTGGTGCGCCGTTGTTGATCCATCTGAATCTAGGAGATGCATTGGTTCTGAGCCGCACAAATCGAGATGCATCATCGTCATCCCCTGCAGATGTAGGTGAAGTGTTGTTTTCCACCCATGCAGCCAGAAATGCAATGTCTTTTTCCTCAGCTGCAGTGGCGATGCGTTGAGGGGAGATGCGTATGTTCTGATCGGTGCAACAATAGTGATCTGTGGATTTTGGTAGATGCAACACAGAAAACCCACCTCCAAGGGCCCAGAACTGGATTGGCAACACTTGGCAGGGTAAGACTCAGAGTTAGTGCAGCAGGGTTGTTGGAAGTCTTTGATGTTCCTGAGACTTCAGAACAGGAGGCAAGCCCTTGGAGTCACTTTGGTTCTGGGGATGTAGAAATGCAGCTCCAGTCCTTCTCACTCCTGGGCAAGGAGGGCAGCGGCAGCAGGCAGCAGGGCAGGTGCAGCAGAGCAGAAGTCCGGCAAAGTCCAGCAGAGTCCAGCAGAGTGACGGTCCTTTCAGCAGCACACCAGTCTTAATTCCTGTCAGAATGTCCTCAGGTCCAGACGTGCGCTGAAGTGATGGGTCTGAAGTCCAGTACTTATACACAATTGTGCCTCTGAAGTGGGGGGACTTCAAAGAGAGGTCTTTGAAGTGTACAGGGCCCCAGCCCTTCCTGTCTTAACTCCAGATTCACTACCGAGCGGTATGCAGCCCTTGAATGTGATGACAGGCAGATCCCATTCAGGTGTTAGTGTCAGCTCCTTCATCCCATCCTGCATAGGATGGCCAATCGGATGTTGAGGGCCGATCAGTCACATCTAAACTCCCTTTGTGTGTGACAGTCTGGAGGGAATGCACAAAGCCCAGCTGTCACCCACCTCAGACAAGTATTCAGAGAAAGGCGAACGGAATGGCAAAAGTAAGAAAATGCAAATTGGCATTTTCAGTCTTGCAACTTAAAATCCAACTTTACCATAAGTAGAGTGTGATTTTAAATTGTGAGGTCAGAGACACCAAACTCGAATGCCCATCTTTTCCCAATTGGAAATTAATCTTCTAAAATGTATCAAGATAATTCCAATGTCAACCTATGGGCGAGATAAGCCTAGCAGTAGTGAAAAATAAAGTTAGTCGTTTTTCACTATCAGGAAATGTCAAACCTAAAAGCACGTGTCCTTTTTTAAAATATGCTGTACCCTGCCCTTAAGGCTGTCCAGTGCCTACATTAGGGGTGACCTATATGCATTAAAAAGGAACATTTAAGCCTGGCAAGAATGTTCACTTGTCAGGTCGACATGGGAGTTTAAAACTGCACACACAGACTCTGCAGTGACAGGCCTGAGACACGTTTAAAGGGCTACTGAAGTGGGTGCACAATCAGTGCTGCAGGCACACTCGTACACTTTAGTAGGGACTTAGAAGTAAATTAAATATGCCATGCATGTTTTAACCAATTATACCATGTTTTAGGGAGAGAGCACATGCACTTAGGCACTGGTTAGAAGTGGTAAAGTGCACAGAGTCCTAAAGCTAACAAAAACAAGGTCAGAAAAAAGGGAGGAGGAAGGCAAAAAGATTCGGGGTGACTCTACAGAAAGGGTCAGGTGCAACACCCATGCATGCTTTTTTCCCTCCAGGCAAGTGTGGCAGGGCATGGTGAAAAAGGAGATGACAGAGTATATTCCTTGCCCATTTGTCAACAGCGAGGGAACGGAGAGAAGGACACAAGAACCTGGCTGTAGCTTGCTGATGACACTCTTTTCTCTCCTTCCATGATAACAGACCTTTACCATCATTCTGTCCGCTGAAAGAACCCCACTACCTTTCCTCATGAACTATATTATGTTACCCAGATGAAGAGAGACCACAACACAACCCATTTATGAGTTATAATTCTAGGGTTTATTGGAGTAAAACCTGAAAACCATGGACTTAGCTATTGGATATATATGGTAATATACAAAGACTGTAACACTTCTCTGAACAAAACCGCAGTAAAGATCTGCAGAATTACCCAGGACCTTGAGTCAGAGACTCACTTTTCTAACAGTGGTGTCAGATGTGGGCTCTTAAAACCTACATGAAACGCACTGGCTAGAAATTGGATAAAGAGCTACGGCATTTGAGCTTAAGTATCCAGGTGCATCAATAGCAAGGTCCGAACGGCCAACAAAGCTTTCAGCACTCTCTACATGTCTGAGGAGTTAGCCACTAGATGACCAGAAGGAACAGGAAGCTGTCACCCAAATTACCTACATGGTTTCTGCTTCTTGGCCAATCACAAAACTTCCTGTTTGGAGTGTGGGGACAAGGAGGAATACTTACCCTATATATGGGTGGCTCAGAACGTGGCATTGCCCCAGAAGGAACGGAGCCATTGTATGACAGTCTAACTCACCGTAGATATGAGGAACCCCTAACAGGCTCCTGGTGTAGATGGAATCACAGCTACCAAGACATAAAACAAACCACAGTCGAGTGGACAGCCTTTAGTAAAGATGCCCTCTGACAGCAGACAGCAGCTGAGATTCCCAAGAGTTTTACTTCAGGTCATGGAATCTGGCAGATACATGCTGAAGACCAGCACTGGCAGAAGAGCAGAGACAAGGGACAAGTTAGTGTTTCAATAGTGCACTGAAGGGATGTATGACGGTACAACGCGTGGTATTACCACGCGTACCGTTACAACGCAGGTTTTTCAACGCAAGTCGGCACAACGACTTGCGTTGGGGGCGCTGGATAGTGAATAGTTTAATTTACTATTCCAACTCCAGTCCCCGTGGATAGTAGGGAAGGTGTTGGATAGTAAATTAAACTATTCCCTATCCTAGAGCGCCCTCCAGCGAAAGTCGTTGTAACGACTTTCGTTCTAAAAACTGCGTTGTAATGGTACCGAGTTGTTAGGGTTTCCGTTGTAAAGGTTGTTCTCAGCACTGAAGCATTGCCTTTTGTGAAGCAATGCTAGGTGAGGCAACACACTACCACATGATGAATAATAGACCTCATCACACAGTATCAAAGTGTCACCTCTCAAGATGTTTTTTATTTATATATATTTTTATTGATTATAACACAAGAGTAGAATTATACATATCGGGTGTCATTTAGAGGAACATATTGTAGGGGTGAACGGGCAAATGAGTTAAGGAAATATACAACAATTATAGGCATCCGAAAGTCCACAATACCAGCTTAGAGCTGGGCAAAACAATACGGTACAGATAACCTTAAGCAAACATCCTCGGAACCCGCCCACCCAGGATACAGGATATGAAGATCGGACACTCGACACCCGGATATGAGGAAAAGAAGGCTCAGGAGAATATGCCACATCTCTTGTGAAGAAGGGAAAAGGGAAAAGAAAGGTCATAGAACAAAATAAAGGAAAAATAAAAAGAAACTCAGCCCCCCACCGTGCACCCCTGCAGATGGCTACGACCTAACCCCACTAGCAGCGTGCCTGTCGCCCACTAAACTAAACCCCAAGGAAGGGAAAAGATGGAGGAGGAAATGTCATACAATGCAATACGGGCTCCCGGACTCCCCTCCCCCCCGCCAAAAGCAGACCTCCCCTACCGTCGTACTAAACGAATTAAAGCAGACTAATAAGCAAACAGATAGGGGAGTCACAGAAAGAGAAAAGAACTTCCCGCTCAACCCCCGGCACCACAGAGGCAGCAGATCCCTTATCAAACATAGCCAGTGTACCAAACCCAGACAATCAGACTTCCATCTGGCCACTACGCTCACGGACACAACCCAGCAGAGCCAAAAGAAAGTCACTGTACCGAACTCAGAAAGTAAAATTCAGCCCTGGCCCTTACGATCCATCGCACAAACCCCATCCAGTAGGACCAACATAGTAGCAAAAGAGTCAAAACGTTGTAGAAAAGGAGACCAATACATCCTGAAAGGGTCAAAAATTTTAAGTCTCGAAGTATACCGGATACACGAAAGTCAGTCCAAAAAATATTAATGGAAGTCTCCAGAAGCGAAGGAAGAAATGAGTCCTGCGCGGGCGATGACTCTGCCGATCTTGCTAGTTGTTCAGGGGCTCCAGGAACGTACCGCTGTATTCGTGTATAGACAAATGGCACCAGGTCTTGATTATGTTCGGGGCTCTCCTCTCGAGTTAGAGCAAGCTTCGCGGGGGTTACTGTATGTTGCAGGTCCGACACAGGGCTGGAGTCCGGTCTCAAACACACAGTCTCGATGCTTACAGTCAATTTGTGGAGAGCAGCCTCCATTTGCAGGTGAAAAGCCCCGATGGCGGCCATTACGGTCCCCAGTGTTGGTCCACACATCGTCCGATCCATCTCCGCTTGTACGATAATAGCGCAGGTCCTTAACCCCGGAGGCCGGCTTCTCCGGGGAAACAAACAGGAGTGGGATGGACGGAGGCGACGGGCGACTTGTAGGCTTGGCGCTCTGTACAACGGTGCCGCGAGCGGGAGCCCCACCCGCGGACCCCGAGGGACGCAACAGGGTCCCCGGGACCTGGCCCCCCACCCACCGCAGCAATCACGTCTCGTCGCCGTCTGTCTAGTATTCGCCGGGACCAAAGACTACCACCAGGATCGAGAAGAAGTTTCACTCCGATGAGACCGGACTCCGTCTGGTACCCGCGGCCGATGTTTTTCAACTGAAACCCGGCTGGGTCAGTACTCGAGGCCCCGGCTCACACACTGGAGTAGGCCCAGAAATGAAAGACGGTGTAACTTCGTCAATCAGAGCGATAAAAACTCCGGGATTGCCCCCCTGGGCTCAGCAATGGTTCAGACACACGGGAGTCGGGCGGGAGGTCAGGATGAATTTCAGGATAGGTCCGCCAGCGACGGAGGTCGACGGAGCCGGGAGCTTATGCGGCCATCTTGGTTGCTAGCGTAGCTCCTCCTCCTCTCAAGATGGTTTTATCCCCATGCTGCCATCTTACTTTGTGAAAACCACCACAGTAAAACCCAGAAAAGATCCAAGCATACCCTGAGCCTAGAATCAGATACACAGCTATTCAAATGTTTTTGGGGGACAGATTTCAGCATATCCGCAGGACTTAATGGTATGACTGGAGAGTATGAGGTCAAATATTGACCATTCAAAAACAAACCACAGCCCATGAATGTCCACTTGGCCAACATTTATTGTACCAATGATTTAATGACTTTAAATAGTTACACCTAGGAAGGTAACAGCATTGGATATCTAGCACAGTTCTAAGTCACCAATAGCAATAGAGGCCCAGTCACATTTACCTTCGCCCTTAGTACTGGGTAACAATAATCCAGCCTTTCAGGACCTTTTCTGCACCTTTGATCCTTATAGAACATGGCAGACCCAAGCCTTCTTTGCAGACAATGTGAGAAGGAAGGGAAGTTACCGAATCACAAAATGAGTTCAGAAAGGTATCATGAATCGCTATCTGGATGGGGCATGTGTAGGGCGTCCCTTCTAAATACCTATTTCCTAAGGTGTGAATCAATGTTTTGCTACCAAAGTCCTGTTGCAAAACATTGAAAAGTCACCAACTCCCAAGTTGGGATGAGAATACATTTCAAAATCTAACAGGTCCCCTGCTGACCCTTTTCCCCTTTGTAAATGTAAATAAGTAGGGAGTAGGAGATCCCCCCAGACACCATGGTCAACAAACTGGGAATAAAATTATTTTTAAATCTGCTTTTGTATTCAAGAAACGCAGACTGCATTTTAAAAGATTTACTGACTACGCAGTAGGCTACCATCCCTGTGATATCCCCCAATCATCATGATTTGCAATATGCGACCTACCACATGAATATTGATGAGGTAGGTTTGTTTGTGTCCCACTACAATTCGGAATTTTATGAACAGACGCATTGGCACGTGTGTCAGTTTGCAAAGTGTTTTTCTATTTTTAAAAGTCGCTGTGCAATATGTGACCACTTTTTGTGAATGGATGTATTGTACATAACACTCCACATCCTTCAATGAAGCCTGACAAGCGTGTGGCCAAGGCTTCCTCATCTTTTTTGAATCTTTAATAGACAGAGAGTAAACTTTCATTCTCCTCCATCCACTGACATTGCTCTTGACCTATATTTTTGACTGGCTCTGAGTTCTGTGGATCCTTGTATGTCAATTCATTGACAATTGACAATGACCTTGCAATTGTTTGTCTTGAGACAACACTAAATTTGTGTCTTGTTCAAAGGCCTTTCCATCCCAGCTCACTTAAGGCTACCTTCTAGTTCCTTCACTACAATTACTGAGTCAGAAAGTATATTACTGCAATATCAACTATCTTTCCAAGCTGCAGCTTCCTTATCCGTTTAATGGACATTACACATCTCTCATTGGAAGGGCAGTCTTCATCACTCTTATGAGCATTTTTACTTTTCAAACCAGGTTTCACCTTTTTCTTCTCACCTACTTCTGTAATGTTTGGTATTGTCTGTGTCCACTGTTTCATGACCTATCCACTATTATTTAATCTTACACCATTTTGTAAAGATGACAAGTTGTGGATATTTTGACATGGCACATGAAAGGGACATTAAGAGATAGACGCAGACTCGTGGGTCTCCGACCCAGCTGCATTCACACACATATCTGACATGTCTCAGGTTTTATTTAAATTATATCTTATCAAATTTACATCTAACTGATGTAATTTAATATGTAAATCAAAGCCATTCTGACATATGTTTATTGAACACTAAAATAGACTTGAGAATTCCTCCTAGAGTACTATATATAAGCCTCATTACATTAACCATAGATAATTTACACATTTCCTATACATTATGATCCTGAGTCTCCAATGTGATACAACAAGAGTGTCTGTTTTTCCTTCAATATGTCCTCATTACGAACACTCAGGTGGGGCTTTAAGTTTAAAATTACAATTTACCCTCATTTTCTTTCTTAATATTTTTTTACAAGGCCGTCTGGTTGTAATTTCCTGTTATAACCATAAGAAATAGTACTACAATATTACATAAGAGGTAATGATGAATGTTAAAATATAATATCCTATTATTAAAATAAGAAAAACATATTACAATGGATAAGTAACATGTAGGAAAATCGAAACCAGCATTTCTGTTATTTAACCTTGTACATAGCTGGACACACTCTGGATCCGATATTCACAGCCAGCAACAGATTCAAATACAGCCACACCACGGAGATCACCTGGTCTGACCACTCACTCCTCCACTTCTCCAACTTCACCACCCCCAAAACTGACAACACCTAGACCAGCAAGGCCCATAAGAGTTGGAGCAAGGTAATGGAAAATCTATCAACACCTTCCCTCGGACACCACCGCCAACCTCAAGGTAGCCGTCCAACATTTCAACACTTGGGTCACCGAATGTGCTGAAATAGTCGCACCCTTCAAATCCGCAAAACAAGGCAGATTCTGAAAACACGCCAGCTGGTTTACTCCTGAATAAAAGCTTCCAAATGCAATTGCAAATGACTAGGAAGAATCCCAGCGACCGAGTCAACTTCAAAATGGCTCTAAATAAATATCAGATATGCCTCAAAAATGACAAATTGAAGCCCTAGCCGCCCACCTCGGAGGTAGCTCCAACCATAGCAAGGATCTCCTTAGCATCATCAAAGAGTTCACCTCCCCCTCAGCATCAGAGAGCACTGTAACAGCCTTGCAGGAGGTCTGTGACATCCTCGCAGACTTCTATTACAACAAAAGAGCCACCATCTAGGAACACTTTAACCCATAACCATCCAGTGACAATTCCTCAACAGCAGCAACTCCACCTTAAATACTATAATCACTACGTGGGATCAACTAACCACGCAAACCACCGCTACCATCATGAGCTTCATTCAATCTGGAGCACCCAGAGACCACTGCCCCCATCCACCACATGTTCAACCTGGGGAGCAACTCCATCAGTAAGGAACTCACCACCATCCGCAGCTCATCCATCACCTCTGCCTCCTTCCCAGAAGGATTGAAACACGCAGAAGAAAAACCTCTGTTCAAAAAATAGCACTGAGACAGAAGAATTCAAGAACTACCGGTCTATCTCCCTGCTCCCATTCCTGGCTACAGTCCTGGAGAAAACAATAAACAGACAACTCTCCAATCACCTAGAGATCAACAACCTCCTGGATCTATCACAGCACATAAACCACACTAATCTCAGCCACAGATGGCATCTAATATCTCCTAGATCAGGGAGAGACAGCAGCGCTGATCCTCCTCAACCTCTCTGCAGCATTTGACACCATGTCACACTACGCCCTCCTACACGGACCTCATCAGATGGGGAGCTCAGGTAATGCCCTTCTATGGATCGCTTCCTTCCTCGCCTGAAGCACCCAGAGCGTCTACATCCCGCCTTACACCTCAGGCCCAAAGAACATCATCTGAGTCATTCACCAATGGTCCTCACTGAGTCCAACCTTGTTCAATACATACTTACGATAGGATTTGACACTTGTTAAATCCTATGGTATGAACATCACATCATACGTTAACAACACTCAGCTCATCTTCTCCCTATCCGCAAACTCCACTAACACCAAACCCAAATACCACAGGTGCATGACCAGTTTAGCTAGCTGGATGCAAAACAAATGCCTCAAACTCAACACCAACAAAACAGAGGTACTCATCTTCAGAAGCAACACCTCACCATGGGACGACTCCTGGTGGCTAGCACAACTGGTCCCCTCGCCCACTCCACACAGACCGCATCTGACACCACAGCATCATACTCGACAACAAGCTCACCATGAAGAAGCTGATAAACATTGCCTCCTCGGCCTGCTTCCTCACCCCCCGCATGCTCCTGAAAATATTCAAATGGCTCCCCATCAACACCAGATGCACCGTCACTGAAGCCTACATTACCAGAAGCCTGGACGACGGTAGCCCATACATGTAGATCAAAACTGAAATGGGATAAAAACAATATCATGCACAAGATGCAAAAAAAAATAACCTACTGGATGTCCATTTCAACCAAAATAACAATCAGCAACTGATTTTACTCTTGCTCCAAAAAGGGATAAAAAGTATTCTATTTGCTTAGTAGTCAATGTTAACCATCAAGACTTATCTTTGTGTTATGCTATAAGCTGTTTTGTAACACGCTCAATTACTACCGGAGTATCCTGGCGTGGTATACCGCTGGGGAACCCGTCCTGGCTTTCCCTGTGGGAGTGTCCCTACTGGGCACCTCCAAGGTGAAGCTAGGCATCCGCGGCATTGATGGGGCCGTTGTGGAGATTAAGCAAGCTATTGCCCAGAGTTGCAGAGTGGGACCCCTGGTTAGCATAGGCACCTCGGCGAGAATTATCGAGTCCACTGACACTGGTCCACGACCCTGCCGCGTCGGGAATTGAACCCTGGTCCCGGGCCGACTCCTGCTTCTGGGTCTGCCGCCTCTAACCAGTGAGCCACACCACTCCACTACTTGTGTAGGATCTGAGTCCGTCCTTAAAGACCACCTTGGCCTCCAGATTATAGTTGGAATATCATACGCATTCCAAGAGTTAACAACTGAGCTTAGCCTTGTTGACTAACGAATTGTACCAGGGTACAGAAGGCCGACTTCTATGAGGATCAATGAATGTCTTTGGTAAAGTCTGGTCTATAACTGCTGATAAGCCTGTGGGCATTGATTCATATTCTAAATCACTTTAGAATGTATTGCCAAGGAAGCCAATGCTGAGGCAGTAGTGTCAAAGTAGGAGCAGAATACCTCGCCCGTTGATGATTAGGACATTGCTCAGAGCCATTACAGTCCAGTCAATTATAAGTGTTGAGAAGACAACACAAAATATAATTTAGAAAGTGACCACAATTTATTAAATCTGGGGTTGCGGAAATAAGATCTGGCAGTGCCGGTGCTTGGTGTGTGGGCTCTTTGACTTGATGGCAAAGATTAAGGGAATCCAAAGAGTCAAGAAGGGAAGCCATCATCAGACCAATCATTGAAATTTCCTATATACACTCTTGAATGACTAATCTTTAATTAGGATATGAACTCAGCTAAAAGTTTGCCAAACATCTGGCAATGACCAGGAGTGTTAACACAAAACACCTCCAATTGTTGTCAAAGGTATTCACAGTTTTAGAGATTCCCCATTTCCCAGCATAGTTAAAAGAATTAAACTATTCCAAGGTTTGAATCATTGTCAATAGTAGCTGAGCCTCCACCTTACCTACTAGGCCAGGCTGGTGCTTGATTTTAAAACCAGATGGACAAGCTAAGGCTAAATCAGATGAGGAAGAAGCTAATGTCTAAGTATATGTAATGAAAAAACACAACTGAATCATGTTGAATAATTAAATTCAAAGGTTCGACCACATGCTTCGCAAAGGAAAGATCATTATCCAGTGGACACTTCAAAGAATCAACAGAGTTGAAAGCAATGTTTTTTGGGAAATTGTTGTCTCTTAGGATTGTTGGCTTGTTGACCTAAAGCTACCACCCTTTCTGACAGAGTACAATTTTTCCACAATATTGGCCACAGCCTGTGCTAGAAACACTCTTAACTATTCCAATTGCTGCCTGACCGACTTAAATTTCTCCTTGGAATAAACCCAGGCTGATGGACAAGGTTTTATTGCTACAGGAATTCCACTGATTCCCAGTTGGGCAACAAGGCTGGCATTGCACGCAGAGTGTGAGCACATGGGCTTGCCTTTCACATACAAAGTGCACTGACCCTCACCGCAAACGAGCTGCAAACCTGCTTACATTTGTCCTCAATTACGTACACATGACCTCCGCCCAACCTCTAGATCGCTCCCCAACATATCTGTTCTCGTCATCACACTTTGCAGGAGGAAAAATGGCAGAAGGGGCTGTGTTGTACTCCTCAACAGTCCAGACGTCTTACTGGAATACAAACTGCAGATGACAATTCCTAAGTTACACCATATGAAACAAAGGCCCTCATTTACTGGATTTTGGTGTAGGGCAGCGAAGCAAGTCGGCTTGCAGCACTGGCCTACGCCAAAGTGAAAGGGCGGAAATGCATCGTATTTATGCAATAGGGTGAATTCCCGTCCTTTCTTCCTTCGCTGGTGCTGCTTTGGCAGTCTAGCACCAACATAGGCCCCTTGCACCATGGTGCAATGGTGCCTCTGTTGCAGGTAGGATTGTTTTTATGCAGAAAGGAGCAAATTCCTGCACAGAAGTGATCCTAAGATGTGTTTTCCTCTTTCTATGTGCGATGTAAATGTAGCACACATGGAAAGAGGAAAAAATGATGAGAAATAAACTTATTTTTCCGCTGTTATGCCTCACCGCAGGAGGCAGAAGGATTGGAGCTCCCCCAGGTATACATGATTTTGTAAATCTAGGGCAGCGTCAAAATCCATGGGGGTTGCATAGAAACACCCAATGCGGCCCATGGAATGTCTCCCAGCCGCCAAGTATGCGACACAGCGATTTGCACTGCGTCGCCTTACTCAAGACTTATGAGGCCACCCAAAGCCACGAAGAGTAGCCTTGCATGGCTTTATAAACCTTGATTCAGAGCCCTGCGTCGCGCATGTACCACCTTACGTGGTGCAAAAGTCAAGCAGGGTTCTCATAAATAACCCTCAAAGTCCCTTGAGGGCAACAATAAATATCAGATAATAGTTATTGATGCGCCACCAAACAATTATACTCAGAAAAGCTCCCTCCCCGTCCGATGTGCACAATATACAGATTAAGGGGCTCATTAGGATGGTGGACGGACTTGCGTCCGTCCGCCACCCTAGAGGAGGAGGGACCGTCCGCAGGGGAAGCGGCGGTCCCTCCAGTGCAATTAGGATGTGACCACCAGCCTGGCGGTCACATCCTCAATCTTTAACATTGCGGCGGGTGCAGCTTCAAGCTGCACCCACCGCAAAGTTAAAAATGCAGACATTGCATTTGTATGCAGCAAGCGGCAGGCACCGCGCGGTGCCTGCCGATTACTGCATACAAATGCAGGGGGGTACCATAGTGCACCCCCCACCCCCCCTTCACCCAGGGGGCTTGCAACGGGCCTCCGCAGTGAAGCTCCGTATGCTTTTCCACGGCAGAAAATCCGCCGTGGAAAAGCATTTCTTGTTGGGCATCTTAATATGGCTGACGGTGTCTGATAGACACCGTCACCATATTAGTGCTTTTCCGCCGCGGTTGTAAGCCAACCGCGGCGGAAAAGCTGCGGACGGAAACCAGGAACCACCAGCCATCCTAATGTGGCGGTGGGTCTTTGGTGAGTCTGCTGCGGTTTTTCCGCATCCTCCGGGCCAGCGGTGGCTTCCGCCGGCCCGGAGGATGCGGAAAAACCGCTATCCTAATGAGCCCCTTTATCTGAGTTAAAGTCCTTTGTCAAAAATAAATGTAGCTGGTTTGAAAACAGAATAAACCCAAAATGATGACAAATACTTGAGTCGCAAGACTTTACTCTCCAATGTTCTGCACAAGCTCAGCAAACTCTTGCTAAGAAATATTAGTCTTTATATATAAATAGCTCTCACATTAATTTATATTGTGGCTATTGTGTCAATTAATGTATACTGACACCAGAACACATGTTTGTGGACTACTTCCTGGGACAGTACAAGCTAAATATTTGAATTTTTTTGTTACAAAGGGCCTGATCTATAATTTGTCAGACAGAGTTTACTTCATCGGAATGGGGGTGCAATACCTCTGCCATGCTGAGGGACCTCCACCCACCACACTTAGAGGTGCCCGCCTGCCCTGCCGACAACTGTCTACATTGACACGACAGCCGTAGTGGTGTTTCCCATCAATATATGAAAAATGTGACTGCCAGTACTATTAGTTATTAGCCAAGACGGCCTTCAGTCAAACTTTTCAAAGGTTTTTTGACACTTTAAAGGCCCCTCCCCCTGGAAGTGTTCTCTGAGGCTGTGGGGGTCATTATTGGTTTTTCCTGCCAAGTTTGTCCTGGCAGTGATGGACAGGAAAAAGGATTTTACAATATCCACCCAATATAGGAAAGACATTATAAAACCCTTTCTCTGACACACACCACCTATTCGATTTTGCCATTGGAGGAAGTATTCTGTTGATCTAGCCAATGGGCACTCTAAATAAGGCGGGTGGACCGAGGGCCTCATTTACAAGAAACTGACGCATCGGCATTGATGCATCAGATTTCTTGTGCCTGCATCAAATGCCCTTGAAACACCATGGATGCGCTGTATTATTAAAACAGGGGTCCATGGTGCAATGATTAAAAGATGTGTCAGAATTTCTGGCACATCTGTTGGTGGTAAAGTGATGCATTGCTGGAGTTGGTCATCAAACTGAAGCAACACCAGCAATGTATCAGAACGATTTTATTCCCATTTTAAAAGTTCTGCGTCAATCCTTATGCCCGGTCTGAGCAGGCGTAAGGAGTTTGATGCTGTAAAGTTATTGAGTGACACAGTAAATTGTAAATGTAACTGTGCCACTTCTACATGGATTTTAGAGTGGGGATGCCTACCCTGCATACATTAAATATGGTGCACGTATAATGTGACGCAGGGCTCTACAAAGTGACACATTGGACCTAATCGATCAGTTTTTAGATAAGGAGCAGCACGGAGCACTGACTATGTTAAAAAAACAGTGACTCATTGAATTTACAACACAGTACCCTGTGGGCCAAACTCTAAATCAGACCCTGAGTCTCATAGTGTATTGAGTGTCTTGAGAAAAGCACATGTGTTTCTTATCATGAAGTGTGTGTAATAACTGTACCCCTCTTTGTTTCCTGCCAGATCGTGATCCTCAAGACGACACCGGCTCGATGTCCGCCTCCGCCATTGTAGGCATTGTGATTGCCAGCCTGGTTGCTGTGATTCTCGTTGTTGTGTTGGTTTACTACTGTCGTACAAAGAGTTCCACAGAACAGTAAGTATCCATTGTACCAAACAATGATGAATGGGCAGGTTGACATTGCTCTTTGGGAACAATCTGAAGATGAGCCAGAATCAAACATCTTTATTACTCAGGATACAACCTCACTCACTGAGCCACCACTGCTCACACACCTTTTCCATCCATGCCCTCCTATCAGAAGTACCGCCTCTCACACCGTTACGTTTTAATGACATTGTGATATTATTGCTAATGCCAGAATGCAAATCCTACTGGGCTGTGTGCTTGTAAAGACATATACTATTATTAAAATACTTTACATATCATGGGGGCGAGAGCCTCTCAGTCTTTTGAAATACTGCAGGGATTGAATCTGACTCACACACTTGACCAATCAAAGCTTAATTCAAATGCAACACTTAATGTAAAAGAAATGATGATGGGATTTCCACAACTAACAACAATACGTGATATCTACTCTAAAGAACCTCACACCTTAAACACAATCTGGCTACAGGCCAAGGGCACAAGTCTATCACAGACAGCTGTCATTTATGATACCTTCTGACAGGAAAAAATATTAAAGGTAAGTACTGAGACACAATTGACTCCAGGCATCATGGGAGCAATAACCCACTCATCCATATGTAGCAAACCACTGCCAAGACTGATAAAACCTGTAAAATGTGGACCATAAATCGGTGGGATGATGTCAGAATGTGAATTATTGACTTTTAAACCACAGTTTAACATTAAATATAATAATGCATTCTCTTCTTTCTTTAGATCCACAGCTGGCGTGATTTCTACAGGTGCCACACATCACAACAGTAAGTTAAAGGATCTACGCACCCTGTGGTCAGAGCAGGGCTGTGATGGCAAGAATATGTATGGCTGGCAGGAGGGCGAGGATGAATGCACCTATATATCCATTCTTCCATCCACTGTCTCCTTCTTCCATTCACCCACTCGTTCATAATAAGACAGACACACAAGCTTAAAAAGCATATGCAATACAATTAAAAAGAATAGAAGTAGAAAAAAGAAATCATGTTGCCAACTAAACTTAGATAGCACATGCTTACAATACAACAATAAAGATAAACATAGCAACAGGCAGCCATCTTGCAATGGTATTGCACATAGTGTATTGTTATTTTAAAGTTCCAACATTGCTGCCATAATTAGATAGTAACAGGTGGCCATCTTGCAATGGTATTGCACATAGTGTATTGTTATTTTAAAGTTCCAACATTGCTCCCACATTCAGATAGGAACAGGTGGCCATCTTGCAATGGTATTGCACATAGTGTATTGTTATTTTAAAGTTCCAACATTGCTGCCATATTTAGATAGCAACAGGTGGCCATCTTGCAATGGTATTGCACATAGTGCATTGGTTTTTTAAAGTTCCAACATTGTTGCCACATTTAGGAGCAAGAAAAACTTTTCACAATAAGTCAGGGCTACTGTCCTTGCCTTAACTTTTTATACTAATTAATTTAGACCTAAGGCATCTGGCACAAGTTTTCCCAATAATCTAATCAGGAGGGCTTCTACCACATTTATCACCATCACTGATTAAGACTAACTGAGCTCTGTACACGCATTCCGGCAAGGCAACCCTCAAGCATACAGTTATGTACTCATGTACAAAAAATGACAGTTGGCAAAACAACATTCAACCATTTCTAATAAAGTTAACAAGCAGCATTGAGGTGCAAACCTTCTCCTTACAGGGTTTGTCAGCGGAGGGAAAAGAGGAGGCTACCAACCCCAAAACCCTTGCCTAAGCAGTAAACAAATAATCCATGTGACGTAACACTTGTCTACAGGCTTTAACACAATGTAGTGACAACCCACTCGTAAAGGCTTGTTCACATTAACAGTTAAGTTGTACAATAAATAAATCAGGCCTACTACGTATGTCATACATTTGTCAAATAAAAAGATTACTCCTATGGTCCCTGATATAACTTTTTCCAATTAAATAATAAGGCTTATATCTTTATCACCGGCTGTCGCCATAACCAATACATGCCTACAACCTTGAGTATACACTGTCCTGCAAGGCAACTATCGGGATAAAGTCTAAAAAGTACCAATATGTACAGTATTACAGTTGGTAAAACAATATACACCACTTCGTAAATGACATAACAAGGATTCTCAAAGTGCAAATCTTTTATCTCCAGAGCTTTTTTAAGAGGGGGCCAATGCGAGCATTCTTGCCTACCTTGGAAATCTGAGTGAATACATGTAACAAAATACATGTATAGAGGCTTTCATACAGTGTAATAGCATATCATGTGAGGGTGGCACTGATACTACACGCAAGTTAAGTCCTAATGGGTGTAGGGAGGTGTTAAACTTGCCCCCGGCAGCCTGCCCTTACGTTATGGTCTTGGCAGGTGTGCCCCCTCTTAAGGCAAATCAAGCCGAATCGTGGGATCAACTACTTAACAAAAGTGTTGAATGGCTATCCAAACACAAAGGGTTTAGGGCGTCACTTACCAATAACATCATCATGGTAGGTTGGGTGGGGCAGTTCCCAAAGAGTATCAAGGGTATCAAGGGGGATTGTATAGTCGTTAATTTCTGCAATCCATCAGTGGCTAAATTGATAATAATGGCACAGGAGGCACATTCCAATATCACCACTAGCATATGGGCATTACACTTGGGCTGTTTTTATAAACCCTCCTTGGGAGCTACACTTTCTGATGCTTCCTCTGCCACCCCTTCCCTCTGTCTACAAAATAGGTTCTTGCCACTGCAGGTTTGGATAGCCAGGATTGACTATCTCCCCCACCAGCACCATCAGTATAACCTGAGCCAGCTCCCTTTCCAACTGTGTTCCCATCTTGTGAACTTCATACCCCAATTTGGCTTGACGCTGATCCCACTCTGAAAATATTAATCTGGAACGTTGTGGGTCTGGCATTTAAAATGAACTTACCTGACTGGTTGGAGCTAGTCCAAAAACTGGATATTTTGATGTTTCAGGAGACATGGGCCAGACAGGAGTTATTCCTGGAGGGGTTTGAATGTTTTAACACTGTAGTCCCAATTCCAAATTCTGGTCATCCGGCAGGAGGTCTCTCAATTTGGATTAATATCATTGCAGGTGGTAGTGCAAGGGCCCTTGACACCAAAAACAATACATTTCAGGCAATAATTTATAAACAGGGGGTTTCACTTTGTTTAATTAATGTTTATAATAATGATTTTCAGAGTGTCCCAAACATGAATTTTTCTAATTTGTTTAAATTTATTTTCTTCCTTCAGAAGTCCAAATGTGTCGATAGCTCCGTAGGTATTTGTCTAGGGGGTGACTTCAATGTTAAGCTACCTAGCGGAATTTATTCTGCTATTCACCCTACCTGCAATGCATCATTATGTAATAGGGGGGCTCAATTATTAAATTATATAAGCACTAACAACTTTTTGGACGTGATGGAGCTTGCTGCAGTATCTACAAGAGCTAACCATACAGAACCTATGTACAGAGGCAGGGGCTCGGCCTCCACCATCGATTTTATTTTTATCTCCTCTTCGTTAGAAAAATGTGTGTTAAAAGCTGAGGTTGTTCCTACTGTCCATGGGGATCATACCCCATTAACGTAACTCTGAGTCTTGCCCCGAGGCTGATCTATGGTCAAGAGTGTGGTGCAGGAGATTTGTCCCCCTCCACTGATGACCTTAGATTGGTCTGGCGTGGTATAGATAATAAAGTCTTATTTGGCAAGATGGTAAGAACATATCCGGAATTAACCCCTTCGATGCTAGGCCTTTTCCCTCCCTGTGCAAAGTCTTTTTTTCGCTATTTGGGGTAGCTCGCGTTTAGGCCCCTGCAACTTTTTGACCACATAAGGTATCCATGCCATATTTGCGTCCTTTTCTTCCAACATCATACGAATTTTAAAGGTACCTAGGGTTTGTGGATTCCCCTGGAGGGAACTCAGGAATTAGCCAAAATAGAGCTACATTTTGTTTTTTTGGGAAAATGAGAAAAAAGTGCTGCAAATAAAAGTGTCTGGGTTTTTCCCTGCAAATGGTATCAAAAAGGGTTTGTGGGCCTGAAATCACTATTTTCCAAGCTTTTAGGGAATGACAGACTTTTGTCAGAAAACCACAATTGTTTACACAGCTTTGGCATTTTTCTTGGACATGGCCTATTTTTGCTACTTTTTTTGCTTTCAACCTCCTTCCAGTTTGTGGTAGAAATGGGTATGAAAGCAATAATGGATCCTGGAAAGCTATACATTTTAGTAATGTATATAAAATTCTGAATTCAGCAAGGAGTCATTTGTGTAGTTCCTTCAAGGTTTCTTTATAGAAACTAACAGTTAAATATAGGAAAAATTAAAAATTAGTTGAAAAAACAGCCCTTTGTGTCAACGTTTTCACATGTAACTTCTTCTAATTATGACAGCTTTTTGAAAGCAATAAAGCGTTACATCCACGGGACCTTACTGGTTGTGGGACTTGTAGGTTCATCAAGTACCTGACGAACCCAGAGCCAAAAACTAAGCAGCGACTTGCAATGTATTTTTATCATGTAACGGGTATATAGCAATTATTCTGGGAAAAAGTATACATGGAAAAATCGGTATGAAAAACACCTATGTATTTCTGAAATGGGAACAAAATATAGAGTTAAATACAGTAGATATTTGCACATTGCCTAAATTGGGAATACTCATACTAGCATGAGAATTGTCGGCCATTTTTCAAAATGACACCTTTTTTACACATTGTCTTCCATTTGGAAGGCAGAAATACATTAAAAGTCAATAGGTAATAACAGTTGCTTTACAAATTTGAATTACCCTAAGTCTCCCAATAAAAATGGTACCTCACTTGTGTGGGTAGGCGTAGTGCCCACGACAGGAAATGGCTCAAAACGCAACGTGAACACACCACATTATCTGAATGAAAATGTTCCCTTTTTTTGCAAAGTGCCTAGCTGTTGTTTTTGAACCCTAGCTCTGCCGGCACCTAGGGAAAGCTAGCAAACCGACACATTTTTGAAAATTAGACACCAAGGGGAATCCAGGATGAGTTGACTTTCACCGGCTCTCACCAGGTTCTATTACCCAGAATCCCTTGCAAACCTAAAAAAATGTCAAAAAAACACATTTTCCTCACATTCCTGTGGTGGAAAGTTCTGGAATCTGCGTGGATCCACAAATTTCCACACACCCCACGTTTTCCAAAGTTTTTTAAGAAAAATGGTACCTCAGTTACGTGGGTAGGCCTAGTGCCTGTGACATGAAAGGGCACAAAACGCAACGTGGACACACCACAATTTCACAGTGAAAATTGACCCTTTTTGGAAAAGTGCCTAGCTGTAGTTTTTGAACCCTAGCTCTGCCGGCACCTAGGCAAACCTAGCAAGCCTATACTCTTTTGAAAACTAGACACCCAGGGCAATCCAGGGTGGGGTGACTTGACTGGCTCTCACCAGGTTCAGGTACCCAGAACCTCTTGCAAACCTAAAACATTGTCAAAAAAAACTAAACGTCCTCACATTTCTGTAGTGGAAAGTTCTGGCATCTGCGTGGATCCACAAATTTCCACACAACCCATGTTCCCCAAAGTCTTCCGAGAAAAATGGTACCTCACTTGTGTGGGTAGGCCTAGTGCCCGCGACAGGAAACGGCACAAAACACAACATGGACTCACCACAATTTCAGAGTGAAAATTGACCCTTTTTTGGCAAAGAGCCTAGCTGTAGTTTTTTAACCCTAGCTCCGGCAGGGACCTAGGGAAACCTAGCAAACCTATACATTATTGAAAACTAGACACCCAGGGGATCCAGGATGGGGTGACTTGACTGGCTCTCACCAGGTTCTAATACCCAGAATCCCTTGCAAACCTACAAAATTGTCAAAAAACCCACATTTTCCTCACATTTCTGTGGTGGAAAGTTCTAGAATCTGCGTGGATCCCCAAATTTCCTCCCACCCAGCGTTCCCCCAGGTCTCCCGATAAAAATGGTACCTCACTCACGTGGGTAGGTCAAGAACCCGTTGACAGGCAAGGACCCAAAACCTATTGATGCAACATTAAAATTACCTATCACAAAACAACCTGGTTTTGCAAGGGGGTCCCATGAGTTTTTGGCCCTGGGCTCGGCGGCCATCTAGGAAAACCTACCAAACCCACACATATCTAGAAACTAGACACCCAATGGAGTCCAGCAAGGTGTGGCTTGCGTGAGTCCCCCCATATTCTCCTACCCAGAATCCCCTGCAAACCTCAGATTTTGCTGAAAAAGTCTCTTTTTCTCAAATTTCTGTGTGGGAAAGCTCTGGAATCTGCGTGGATACAAAAATGTCCTCCCACCCAGCGATTCCCCAGGTATGCAGATAAAAATGGTACCTCACTTGTGTGGGTGGGCATAGTGGCTGCAACAGGAAATGGCCCAATTCGTACTGTGGAGACTTCAAAATAACCTATAAGAAAACTACCTGGTTTTGGTGGGGGGGGTGCACCTGAGATTTTGGCCCCGGGCTCGGGGCAATCTTGGGAAAGTACCAAACCCAAACATTTCTGAAAACAAGACACCCAGGGGAATACAATGAGGTATGGCTTGAGTGGATCCCCCAACGTTTTCCTACCCAGAATGCCATGCAAACCTCAAATTTAGTTAAAAAAACACATTTTCCACATATTTTTGTGTAGAATCACTGTGGAGCAGTATTCTAATCCAAACAGGCACAGGGGAAAGTAAAAACTCTTTTCTTTCTTTCCCCCTGTGTCTGTTTTCTCCCCCACCTAACGCCCCTGGAGAAGAACTTACTTGAAAATCGTCCTCTCCCTAGACGTCCTGAAAGAAAATGGCTTCCAGCACGTCGCCAGCTGCATTTGATGAAGTCATCGCTGTGTGCATGCCAAATCCGATGTCATCCTTTCTTTTCTCTTTCTTTTTTCTTTCCTTTCTTCAGTTCCATCCTTCATTTCATTTTTTCTTCCTTCTGTTGTTCCTTCCTGCCTTCCTTCCTTCTTTCTTTATTTATCTTGCTTCTTTTCTTGCCTTTTTATCTTTTCCTTCTTTTTGCCTACTTTCTTTTTCTTTCTTTCTTTCCTTCTTTCTTTCTTTCTTTCTTTCTTTCTTGCAAATTTCTTTCTTTCCTTCCTTCTTTCTTTCCTGCAGTCCTTTCTGCCTTGCAAATGTCTTTCTTTCTTTCTTCTTTGACTTTCTTTTTTCTTTCTTTCTTTTTTGTTTCTCTTTTCTTTCTTTCTTCTTTGACTTTCTTTTTTCTTTCTTTCTTTTTCTTTCTTTCTTTCTCTTTCTTTCTTTCTTTCTTTCTTCCATCCTTCCTTCCTACAGTCCTTTCTGCCTTGTAAATGTCTTTCTTTCTTTCTTTCTTTCTTTCTTTCTTTCTTTCTTTCTCCCGTTCTTTCTCCCTACAGTCCTTTTTGCCTTGCAAATGTCTTTCTTTTTTTCTTTCTTTCTTTTTTTCTTTCTTCCTACCGTACTTTCTGCCTTGCAGATGTCTTTCTTTTTTCTCTTTTTCTTTCTCTCTTTCTTTCTTTCTTTCTTTCTTTCTTTCTTTCTTTCTTTCTTTCTTTCTTTCTTTCTTTCCAGGAAGAGGCCAACAGCCAGTGGAGAGTGATTGGCTTTTTAAGGTCTGTGTTAGTCAAGACCTTTTAATTCTACTATAATTATGTGTATAACATAGTTAATTGGAGGAGTTTTCAGTTAGGCTTCATTCATTAGCCTGCGGTTGTGTCATTCACATTTTTCTTTCACCCTCTCCAGCATGCATGGGGGGAGTACATCGTCCCACTTCAGCCATTGGCTGACTACAGTAGGACTCATGGCATGCTGCCCGTGCACAAGAAACACATCAGCACACAACGTAGTGCCCATTAGTGTCTGGGACTAGTATGATAATGTATGCTTTTTAGTGTGCAAAAAAGCTATTTTTTTGGCGTGATGAGTGCCCGCCAGTTTCCTAAACAATGAGGTTTTGCTTAAACAATGAAAAAGCAAAACAAGAATTGCCAAAAGGCTGGCCGCCAATGCCAGGCCTATTGGCTTTGCCAATGCTTGTCTTTTTCCCCTGTATGTTTTAGAACTTGTCTTCAGTTCCAGTTTTACTCTCTGTGCTTATGGTCCTCTAGAAGCTCCTTGCAGAGCAGCATTGCAAATTACACATGTATTTTATAAAGCTCTCTCTAGGTGGTGCTGTCACACTCAGGACATCAAGCCTTAAAAAGACAAGTGACAAGCTTAGTTCTGTGCCTTGAAGGTCCTCATTCAATAACAGATGTCTTGAAAGTTGTGCTTGTGATCAAACATGCATTGGCACAATAAACAAAGCAAAACACTGTCAGGAAAATAGAAGAATCATTTTTCAACTCTATTTCAATTCCATTTATTTTTTCAAGCTGTGGGAAAAAGCTCTTGGTAGGAGCATTAATTAGTAACATTAGGTTCACTGAATTTATTGCAGTTTAATACCTTCATGAAACACTGAAAAACTGACCAGTGATGCTAGTGTGAGCCCAGGAGGCTTGGAGTCCCCCTGCACCGCATTACCTCCTGGAGGTGTCCCTTACAAAGAGACTGCCACTTCACTACACCATGAGTTGCACTTTTTTGCAACCTTAGATCCACTGAATCCAGATATAATCCTTCATTGAAATTTGCACATGAAGCCGCTGACTGTGGAACATGATGCTAGTGAGATAAATCCATAATCAGGCGAAAATCCCTACATCCACCTAATGGTGCTTCTTCAGTGGTCCTACACATAGGGCAGCAGGAACCAACTGCCTCTGACTGCTGGCTGCTGTGACCTAGCAGGAGCCTACCACCACCTGGGCGGACACTTTAAAAGATCTCCGCCTCTTCTGGGATGGAGACTCTGTCCTTCCCTGGTAAGGATGACACTGGGTGTAATGGTTTGCAGCACTGTGCCATTGGTGGCAGGCCTGGGATGCCTCCGGGACCCTGTTCTTGCGCGCAGTGCCTTGAGGGTCAGTGACACAGACCCTCAAGTCAACAGCTCAACCCAAGTCCAAATAAGCAGATCACAGCATGGACACCAGACCGTCCCACCATCAATGGTCAGGAGAACACGGTACCAGTCACAACAGATGTCGTCTCAGAGTTCAAAGTCAGGCAGAAGACCTTGCTAGGCTGCAACAGTGACCTCCACAGAAGGCCTCCTCTAAGGATATTCATTCACAAGAGTGGTGGAGGACACCTAGATTCCTTCTGCTGTAAGGGGTAGAGGACAACCCCTGTTGGGAGGCTGACTGACTGTCTATGTACCTCTCTAGAAACTCTTTGCCTGGTTCCTCATGCATTTCAGTCTTCACCTGTACAACTGGTAATCTCCAATGACAGTGGTTTCTGTGCACCCTATGCTCCTGCCACTACTACTATCCCCTTTTAAATGCTTCCGGTTACTCCACCCATGAGTTCCCTTTTACTACACTCAATGATAGGAGTTGGTTTTCTTGTTTCTAATCTGTGGAATGAGGCCAAAGGGCAGCAGGTAGTTCCTTGTCTTCACTAGGATGGGTACCACATGGAGCAACCGATGGTGGTGGCATAGGTGAGCAGTCAAGCAGTCCCACACATGGGTATGTTCAGTGCAGCGCTCTCCAGAATCAGTATTGTTCACCTCGCATTAATGCAAAAAGAACCTCCACCTGTGGTCTATCCATCCTAAACCTGTGCAACAACATCACTTCGAACAAGAATCAATCCTGTAAAAGGAGAGTCACAGGGACAAACATCTTGAACTATGTAGCAATTACATCCATCCAAGAATCAGTCCTGTGCTGCGTAACAACTACATCTATCTAAGAATCAGTCCTGTATAAGGAGGGTCAGAGCTGTTGTTGTCCCTGCCGTGGTGGATGCTGGTTTGTGCTGTGGTTCTTGTTGTTCGTATAGCAGTAGTTGCTACTCCTGTGCCTGCTGTGCTTCCAGCTGTTGTTGCTGGTGTTGTCCCTGCTGTGATGGCAGCCGTGGTTGGTGCTGTGGTTCTTGTTCTTTGCACAGCAGTAGTAGCTGCTCCTGTACCTGATGTGCTTCCAGCTGTTGTTGCTGTTGGTGACCCTGCTGTGTTTACAGCTGTAGTTGTCCCTGCTGTGGTGGCAGCCGTGGTTGGTGCTGTGGTCCCAGCAGCACTGGTAGATGTGGTTTCAGCTGTAGTGCCTGCTGTGGATGTACATCAATGTCACATGGAGTGCAGATGGCAGCATTTCTGTCCAGCACACTCTGTAGTCCAATCACAGAGAGGGACTCATTTGTTACTCACACAAAACGTATCACTGCTCACACCAGCACTGAATGCCCCTTTCTCTGGTTTCCTTTTGGTAAACACATCTAGTTGTTCAGAGATCTAAAGTTTCCTCTAGCCAGGGACACATAGGAAACCTGCCACAGCTTAGGATGGGAAACATCCATAACAACGCAGGCATTACCCGGCACTGCTATTACAACGCTGCTATTACAAGGCAAGTCAATCAATCAATCATTCAGCAAATTTGTAGAGCGCGCTACTCACCTGCTAGGGTCTCAAGGCGCTTGGAGGGGGGGGGGGGGGGGGGGGGGATCGCTACTGCCCGAAAACAGCCAGGTCTTAAGTTGCTTTCTGAAGGAGAGATGGTCCTGGGTCATCTGAAAGTGGGTGGGGAGGGAGTTCCATGTCTTGGCCGCCAGGTAGGAGAAGGATCTTCCTCCGGCGGTGGATTTGCGGATTCGTGGGACGGAGGCGAGGGCGAGGCTGGCGATCGGAGCTGGCGGGTGGGTGTGTAGAATGTGAGGCGGCTGTTGAGGTATTTCGGGTCCATGTCGTGGAGAGCCTTGTGTGCGTGGGTGAGGAGTCTGAACGTGATCCTCTTGGTGACGGGGAGCCAGTGCACTGCTTTCATATGGGCAGAGATGTGGCTGTGGCGCGGGATGTCCAGGATGAGTCATGCAGAAGCGTTCTGTATGCGCTGGAGTCTTTTCTGGAGTTTGGCTGTGGTTCCAGCGTAGAGGGTGTTCCCGTAGTCCAGACGGCTGGTGACAAGGGCCTGGGGAACCGTCTTCCTGGTTTCGGTGGGGATCCACCAGAAGATCTTTCAGAGCATGCGCAGGGTGTTGAAGTAGGAAGACGAGACGGCGTTGACTTGCTTGGTCATCGTGAGGGAGGAGTCCAGGATGAATCCCAGGTTGCGTGCATGGTCCGTTGGCTTGGGTGCGGTGCCCAGTGCAGGGGGCCACCAGGAGTCATCCCACGCGGAAGGGAATGGTCCGAGGATGAAGACTTCCGTCTTGTCTGAGTTCAGTTTCAGACGGCTGATCTTCATCCATTCCGCGGCGTCTTTCATTCCTTCCTGGAGGCTGGCTTTGGTGGTGGCGGGGTCGTTGGTGAGGGACAACAACTTGCGCTGGAGGGCGCTGTAGGATAGGGAATAGTTACATTTTCTATCCAACACCTTCCCTACTGTCAACGTGGGCTGGAGTTGGAATAGAAAATTAAACTATTCCACTATCCAGCGCCCCCCAACGCAAGTCGTTGTAACGGCTTGCGTTGTAAAAACTGCGTTGTAATGGCATGCGGGGTAAAAGCCTGTGTTGTAATGCCGTACAACATTTAGGATAGACCATGGGGAGGTTGTTCCATCACATGGATGGGACTGCAGCGAGGAGTATAGAGCTAAGATTGATGAAGATTACCAGGGAGTGATCCAAGACATCAGACTTCTTCTGTGTAGCGGCTTGTTATGTCCTGCATGCTGGCAGTAAACTAGACCATCAAGCAGACCCTGGGCCTGATTTAGAGTCTGGTGGACGGGGACTCCATCACAATCAACACAGATATCCCTCCAGCGTTGCCACAAGTTCCATAGGATATAAGGTATTAGTAATAGGGCGGATGGCATAATCCCCCACCTTTGAGATGGATTAGCTTGTCCACTAAACTCTAATTCAGGCCCTAAGGGCCAGATGTAGGTCGGTCGGTAACGGCCGAAAATCGGTATTTTCGGCCGTTACCGAGCGGTATTCATGATTTGGTATGTAGGGGCACTTTTTTACAGAATCGGTAAATTTACCGATTCGGTAAATTTACCGATTCTGTAAAATACCGAATCGGTATTTTTACCGATTCGGTAAATCTGAGATGTAGGTGGGACTCTTCTGAGTCCCACAAGCCTTACCGAATCGGTATTTTACCATCAAATCCAATTTGATGGTAAAATACCGATTCCGGTGTGCATGCACATGTGTGCATGCACACCTATGCCATATGACAGGCAGACCTGCCCTTAGGGCATGTATGCCTGCCACATGGCACCCGAGCCTATTTTGGGGGGGTCAGAGGGTGTCAAAGTGACACCCCCTGCACCCTTGTGAAAATCGGTATTTACCGATTCGGTAAATACCGAATCGGTAATGCCCATTCATTCCTATGGGCTTTGAAGCCCATAGGAATGAATGGGCATTACTGATTCGGTATTTACCGAATCGGTAAATACCGAATTGTTCCGATTCGGTATTCCAGCACATCTGGAATACCTACATCTCCACCCCTCTGATTTACCGATTCTTAATTACCGAATCGGTAAAATTCGGTAATTAAGAATCGGTAAATTATTTCTACCTACATCTGGCCCCTGGTCCCTAGAGTATGGATCACAGAGCCTGTATCCACAAACACCTCCCCTTCAGGGAAATATGAGGGATCAGTTGTCATCTGGTACAAAAAACAAGAATATCCCAAGAGGTTTAACAGCAGCTCTTGGCTTTGGTCTCCATTTCTCATGTCTACAGTTGCCATTTTGATCCTTACCCAAGATACAGGTTTCCATTTTCAGCTTTTCATACAAGAACCCTACTTGGTCTGTGAGGTGGAGCCATAGATTGCTTTTCTTCAGCTCTTTGGCTGGCACACTTTCTAACAGTGATTGCAGCAGGATAGGCCAGGACTTTAAACATGATGTCCTGCCATCAAGGAGCAAGAAGGCAGCCCAAGTCCTTCAGTCTGTCCCACCACCCAGTCCGGCGACACAGAGCAGCTCCTAGAAAGTCTAAGCAAAAGGACTTCTCTTCAGGCATGTGGCTTGAGAGGGGGATAGAATTTTCTGAAAAGCTCAAGAGAGTTGGAGCTCTGAGGCCCTCAGGTCATTGATTCAGATGATTACACGGAATGTTGCAGCTAAGTAAACAGATATATTTTATGGAGACCTACATGGCGTTATTTTAATGATCCTTTCTTTTTTCAGATGGGGCAGAAACCAACGCTACCTCCAGAGGGGTGAGACATGTTTTTGGTCCATTTCATATGAGTTCATTTATTCTGTTTTGTGCCTATTTTGATCAAGCTTTCTTGCTGTCTTTTCCATCATCACTTATTATTTGTCTCTTGAGGTTTAGTCTTGTCTTGTTAGTGGCTTGAAGGTAGAACCTTTTTTATGCCAGTGGTCATTTTATAAAAAATAAAAAATATGTAAGAACTAAATTCAACTAAAGACTTATTTTATTCTCTCCAGTTCTACATTCCCTTGTCTTTCTTCTTTTATCGCTACCTTCTTTCTGTCTTCCTTTCCCTGCCTCACACTTCTTTTCCTTAACTTCCCGCTTTCATTCTTACTTTTTTCTCTTTAGGCACTCTACCTACATTTTCCTCCTTATATCTCTCCTTTCATCTCTTATCTCATACCTCTCCCATCACATTTTCCCTCATTGCCCTTACTCAACTTCCCGTAATTGTTCTCCCATCATCTGTTTGCTCATTACTTTTCCTTCTTCCAATCTTTACCTACTCTCCCTTCATCTCACCTCATATTCTCTCCTTTAATCTTGGTTCCTCTCCCTCTAATCAACTGCATCTCGCCCTTCACTGCTCTCCATTTAGCTCTAACCTATTTATTTTCCCGTCATATCTTTCTTTGTTGTTCCCTTCAATGTTTCCTCTTGCTGCTCTTCCTTCATAGCCCCACATTTCACTCCTTTAATCTCTCTTGCAGTTACCCTTTCACCCGTCCCCTCATGCCCCCCTTATATCTCACCTCTCTGCCCTCCCTTCATATCTTCCTTAGTTGCACCTCTCCCATAAACACCTTTTTTCATTGCTCCATTTCGTCTGCTTTCTTTAAACGAATCTTTTCATCTTTACCTTACCTCTTCTCTCTTTTTATCTCCACTTTCTTCCCATTTTACCATTCCTCCCTCATTCTTCCCTTACTAACTTCCCCTGTTATTCTTACCTTTTCTTCCACTTAGGTACTTTGCTTTCCTTTTTCTCCTCTGTGCGCTCCCTTCATCTTTCTTCTCATTGTTGAGTTTTCCCTTCATATATTCCCTCATGACAATTCTTCAATTTCTCCCAATTGCTCTCCACTCTTTTTCCTTTATGCCCCCCATTTTTCTCCCTCCCAAGTTCCCTCATTTCTTTTTTTAATCTTTCCCCATCCTTGCTGTCCATTTGTCTCTCCCCACATTTCTGTCCATTTTTCTCCCCACATCGCCCAATTTATCTCTCATCTAATTGCTCTCATTTCTTCTCTCCATTCATTTGAACTAATTTGATATCTTTATTTTAAATGTAGAAGAAAAGAAAAAAATGCTACAGCACTATTATCTTCAGTTTGACATAAATCTTTAACTAATTTATATATATTGACAAAAAATGACAATTATTTTTCTGTAGCTTAAATTGAAAAATATATTTGGGCATACTCTTTCATCGATAGGTGCATGTTCCTCCCTAAACCCCTCCCTGACCGTCCTTATACCCTCCTTATACCCCACTTTAGTCACAGAACCCCTCTGGACCTCTTCCCTCAAAACAAACATACTCAACTCTGCCGAAAACCTCAGCCGCAAAGTCTAGAACTTCTATAACTGGCTCTCTGCCACCATAGATACCATCGCCTCTATGAAGGACAACCCCTGCAACAGTCCCACAAAGCATGCCAGCTGGTTCGCACCCGATCTACAGACACTGAAATACGACTGCAAGAAACTGAGAGATGCTGGTGCACCAACAAGAACCCCTCTGATCTCAGCTCATTCAGAACCGCCCTCAGCAAATACCACCACCACCTCGGGGAGACCAAGAGTAACGTCCTCACCAACCGCATCCGGGCAAGTGCAAACCACGCAAAGGTGCTCTTCACCATCATCAGAGATTTCTCCTGGCCAGCTACCATCAAAAACTCAAATCACCCCGCCTAAGCCCTCTGCAACACCCTAGTAGACTGCTTCCACCAGAAGACCACAGACATCTACAGCAACTTTGACCCTCAGCCCACTGACTTCAAACACCTCTGCTCTCCTACCAATGCTGTAGTGTAGTTCCTATTTTCCCAATAGGCTCTGCGCATTGGAATAGTACCTACAGCAGTAAAGGCCTAGGCCAGACGTTAACTAGGTCTACTACTGTCGATACTAGACTTAATTTTTGGGTTTGCCAGCTAAGCTCAGAGTTCGCTAGAAACTTTCTCGAATGTTCAAGGAAGGATTAACTCCCCTGATTAGACAAGAAGGGATTTAGTTTCTGACAACCATAGAACATGACAACTTTGCTCTCCCCTAATCAAGAGTCAATCTCAAGAGTCGTGTGAGCACAAGGCAATTATTTTACTCAGTCAGTACGTGCATTCTTAGTCTCATCAGAATGTAGAGAAAAGGAAGAGACGGGCGTGTTCAATAAAAAGATGTTATTTATTGATCAGTCTCTTTTCTCGTACAAGAGAAATGGATCGATATTATTGCGATACTTATAGTTAAGTAAAGTGCATACATTAGAAGCAATAGTATAAAATAATACTGTAAAAACATTGATATGGTTTCTGAGCCATATGATGTTTAAAATGATTAAAATATATTTACATACACATATACATTTGACTAAACGTGCTCAACTGGTGTTTCTAAATACGCCTACCCCGTGTACCTGACCTAAGTCTAATGCGTGGGCGGGAATAGAAAGTTACAGTTTAAGTTAAGTTTGTTTTTGCCAAGTGAATAACTAAAGAATTCTCTAGGAGGGGTTATTCAGTTCTGTACCTGGAATTTAGGATGAATGAGGAATGGTATCTCTTTCTCTGCTCTCGATATTCCAGGCTGCCTGCGAGGGCTACCCGGAAGCGCCGGTGCTGGGTCTCTCGGCTTGAGATAGCAGCGCGTCTCTCAGCGCGTCAGGAAGGCGGGGCTGCTGCCTGCGGGGTCTGCTTCTGCTCTCGGCTTCGGCAAGTATGGCTGCTCCGTCTTGTCACCACGCGTGTGTTTTGCATAGGGCAAGATCGGCAATATTTATACCTTAAAGGTGCCGGGATTGACGTAAGGATGGACATAGGTACGTCAATAAAGATGTCATACGACTTGCTCGTTAGCACATTCTTTACTAAAGTTCTCTGTGAAATCAAAACAATGGCCGCACGGATTATCCAGGTTGTCATAGGTTTGATTTGTTATGAGAACGTCGTATGCCTTATCAGGGGCTGGAGGAATATTGCTTGTCTAATTAGATCTCAAGCGTTATGACCTAATCAGATAACACGTTCCTGTGCCGTAGTGTGACTGCGTCAGATAACGGTATCTGCATCATGGGGAATTTCTTGCCTCATGGGCTGACTGTTAGTTAACTAGCTAGGTAGTTTAACCAGAATAGGGTCAGGAATAGGGGGATCGATTCAGAACCTATAGAAATACACGACACCCACTCCACGCTAACTATGGTCATATCTACTAATCTATGCATAGTATAACATAGTACAACATACTATAGAGTATAGTGTATACCTTACCACCCCAAAATACATAAATGCATTTTGAAATTTTCAAATATACTGAAAAATTGCAGTCATATATATCGTATGCACTTAAGCTATGAATCAAATGCAAAAGTAAACACGCATTGTTATGCATTATTGTTTGTTGGTATATGAGGAATACACATGAAATGGCTCTTAATATGGCTATACAGAAAAAAAGTCGAAACCATTTCATCACATAAAATATATAGTGAACATACCAGTGGGCAGCTAAAGTCTATATAAAGTCTATAAAGAATCTAAAAAAAATAGAAATCTTAGTTCTCTAGGAATAGTTTCTTACTTTAAGCAGAAGATCAGTGTCCCGGGAAAAAATATATAGAAGAATATTTTAGGGGCTTGCTGAAAAAAGTTGCTGTCCGTGAACTGGATTGTAATTGTTCATGTGACTTTATTATTAAAGTTGAAGGCCGAATTCAGGGAACGCCGCGTGCGAGTTTACTCAAAAGTCTCTATTTCTGTTCCGGAGAGAACATCATATCATTCAGGCTTTCGAAAAAACTGTCAACAGCTTCATGGGAAAGTTCCACTAAGTCGGAAATAGGGGTAACCATGCATTCGTGCGCATGATTGTCTCCATTGACATTCTGATTTGCATTGCTGACAGAAGGTCGTACCTGTTCGATGCTGCTTTCATCTTGAACTTCACTACTCTTCAATCGCAGTGGTGAAGATTCCAGGAATGCCGTCATCAGAATTGGCAGCCTTTGAGGGCAGCACAGTGCGTGAACCTTGGTAGGAACCAACAGTGTATCTGCATCCACTGGCGCATCCGATTGTAGCGTCAGACAGGTGTCTAACACGCATTCTTCTCCGCATAGCAGACACCTTAGTACAGGTAAAACACACCTTTGCCACATTGGTCGAAATGATAGAAACCAAGTCATGTTTAGGTCTCTAAGCCGGGAGAGTCCCAGGATTTTTGATATCCGGTCCCGGTATCCAATGGCTAGGATCGTATCTTCCATTGTCGCGAGAGTTTGATCTGTGACATGGGTTGCCATAACGAAAAATAAGGACCAGGAATAGGATTCCTGCAATTAGTCCTAGGATCAGGGGAAGTCCGCCAAAAATCGAATGGACGAAGTCTGGAAAAATACCCAGTATGGCTTTGAATGGTGTTAATGCCATCGAAAATACTGTCTTAAATACCTTTGAGACCCCTGTGGTATCAGAAATATTTAAGATTTCGCTCAGGATTTCCGCGAAATGTACGGGGGAATTGGTTGATAATAATGTATGTATCTCTGCAGTCGTCCTTGCGACTTGTAGATCATACGTTTCTTTAGATGACGTGAGCCTTGTAGGCGTCTGAAGAAGCACTGTTTTCATTCTGCTTAAAGTGTCTATTCGAATAGAAGTAATTTTCAAACTGGGCCATGCCCTCGCCTCCCTGTCTGGAAAGGAGCTGGGGAACAAAGAACGTCCACAGCACTTGACCTTCGCCGTCGTAGTGACGAGATAAGGAGTCCCGGGCATAAGACTGCAGCATCTGCGGTCTACAATAAGAATGTAACTCCCATTATAGAGTCTTTGAAAGAATGGTTCTATTTCAGTTGCAGGTGCGCCTTGCTGGTGACATGAAAGGTTGTATGAATTCCCTTCACAGGCTCCGTGCAAACTAATACCGTTACACAGAAGCGTGCCGCTTAGTGACATAGCACAATTGTTGCCACTAAGAAACACTTTCTGTCCTTTGTTACTGACACATGCATGTGAATAGGGCAGGTTCCAAGTTGTTTTAAGGTACCCTTTTCCCAATTTCTCGTACATGCCAGCCTGTATATATTTTTGGCAGTATTGAAACCTGAAGGTTGAGATTGGAATATTTATGATTCCGTGTATTATCCATTCACTGACAGGTCGTTCTGACATTGTCATTGGTAATCTTTCTAGTTTTTCAATGCTCAAGATTGTATAATCAGCACCCTTCTGCGCCATACCGATTTGTCTATCAGTAAGGTTAAAGATTTGGAATAGTGACGTTGTGTTGATTAAACGCCAAGGCACATAGCCTGAACGCAGATTTTGTAACGTCCAACCAAGCTGTACAATAGAACGCAATTGTGACTGACCATGTTGTAATAATAGTAAGTCTTGCGATAATATATCGATTGCTGAAGACACAATGCTGTCCAATGAAAAAATTCTGGAGGACAGAGTCATTAACCCATTGTCCACTACAGAAAGTGATTTTTCCAAATTAATACGGTCAATTTCCCGTATTCTTTCTGCTGTCTCAATTTGAGTAACCTTCCAGGCCTCATTGTATGCTGCATATACAGAGGCTGCTATGAAACGCTTATGACGCTGTTTGCGTGGTCCCAGTATGAAATCACGCAAGTCAGCACCATCAGTAAGTAAAGTTAGGTGTTGCTTAATTTCAGGCAGTGTGGAAGTTTGAAGCCATTGAAGGCATAATTTGCCCACACTGTATGTTGTTATTATCCCTGGGTGATGTCTTTGAGGATATCTAGGGTCTGGCCTGGTCATTTTGAAACCCTGTGTTTTATTCAGGAATCTATCTTGACAGTTATTTGTATCTGTGGGCCAGATCAACCATTGTTTCCAATCAGGATGTGTTTGGTTTTGGTTAAGTATATGGTTTATGTCTATTTCTTCATCTGTATCAGAGTTATTGCTAAACATTGTTGGCTTTGGAATAGACAGGTTATTTAAATCTTTGATTTTTGCTAGGCCAAGACAGGTGGTTTGTTGGACGGTGTCATTTAAAAATATCATTTGTTCTGGGATCATGCAGGCTCTAAACAAAGCTTCTAAGCCCTGTACTTGCCATTCTTTTGTCCCCAAACACTTTTCAAATCAACATGTTTGTCCCAATAATCAAATCCAAAAGTATTCATTTTTTCAAAGAAAGAATCTGAATATATCAATTTTGTGTTGGTTATCATGGTTTTCATCCCTGTCTTGTTTGACAATTTGTAATAAAATGTTTCAGCATTAGTTATGTTAAAACCTGAAAAATATGAATATTTGTCATATACGGTTCTAGAGCTCCCTTTTGGAGGTGTAGCACAATGTTCCCATTGATTATAACTTAAAACATTTCTAGGTTGTGCAGATTTATGCAAGAAATGGTTACCATAATGGTTATAGCAGTACATGCTGTCATAATTTGTAGAACCCTGCAAATAATCATGTTTTGTAATTTTAGCAGACATTACTAAGTCAGACATCATATTGTTAATACTTTCAAAGTCCCAATCATCAGCAAATGAGTTTGGTTTTGCAAAGTCACTCAAAGAGATCTTGATTTGGTGTGGATATTTCAGGATCTCGACCGGACCATAAATTTCATAGTCAGTGTTGTCCCAGGCTACCCCACCAGGTATTGGAATTGCTGTGAAGTTGGCTGAAGAAAGTTCTGAAGAAAGTTCTCGTTTCTCGACGTGTGAAGATGTGTGTGGTTTGAGGACCAAGTTGATGTTCTGACTTGCTGTGTCCATTTTAGCATATTTTCCCTCAATGAAGCGTCCCAAGGTAAATACCATGATGAGCCAAAGTATGAGGATAAATGCACCAAAACCCACCCAAAATTCAATCCATGGAGAAATCAGATATGTTTCTTTTAGTTGTTTCAAAAGTTCCTTTGCTTTGTCTTTAAAGGATTTTGGTGATGGCTGTGTCTTTTGTTCACTGAAGCCGTCCGAGGAATCATCGAAGTTGATGAAGTAACCGGATGCAGTTCTATCAATTGTTCCAATTGGTTCAGGATTTTTGTTTCTTGCATTTTCACTTGGTACTTCAGTATAGATTGGTGTGTCTCTGCTAAATGTTTTTATTTGGGTTTTCAGAGGTCTTAGTTCTATTGCATTGTTGCATAGTCCTTGTTGTTCTTCTGTAGGCGTTTCGAATGTGATGAGCCTCTTTGTTAGGACCTCTGTACTGGTAGCAAACCTTGGTGTTCTGCTACTTATTGGGAGTCCACTTGGCCTACTGTTTGTTATCGGCCACATGTTGTGGTTTTACCAGGTCGATGGATACAACTCGGTTCTCCTTTTTTCCAGCAAGTGGCGGTAGTACAACTGATCTTGTCCCGTTGACAGACAAGACAGGAACTGCTTTTCTGTAAGAAGGCCCAAATTCCTTCTTTACCGCGATCTTTTCCCTGACTAGATCCCCGACTTTTGGAATCCAGACAGGTCTTGCTGGGACAGGTGGTGAATCTTCAGTGGTTGTTGGCTGTTGTTTCAACTGTATGTTGCTCAGGTCTTTTCTTGTTTTGTTTAAGTCCTGCAAAATAGCCAAACGGTCTTTGACATCAAAGGTTTTTTCTGTTACCACTGAAGTCTGACTATCAAGGTCAGAGATCAACATCCTAGTTCCGAATAATAATTCGTACGGACTGAATCCCTTCAGAGAATTTCTTGGCAAGTTATTTAGACTACGTTGGACACTTATTAGATGTTTGACCCACCCAGCTCCCGAACCTAATACCTTTGCCGTTATAGATTGCTTTATGTCACGGTTTTTTCTTTCAACAATTCCGTTCCCCTCAGGGTGAAATGGACAAGAGTACCGCAATTGCACGCCCATGCTGACCATGGCCTCCTTATAAGCCCGAGAGCTAAAAGCAGGACCATTGTCCGAATGCAGAATGCCAATTGCGTATGTGCCGATAAAGACCCGCAAATCTTTTATAACAGTTCTGGCGTCAGCCGTTCGCTGGGGCCACATCCATATGAATCTCGTGCATGAGTCCACTGCGACCAAGATATATTTATAGTTACCGTCCCTTTGTAAGGGACCGCAGTGGTCTAGATAAACACAGGCTAATGGTTTATCCGAGATTAGAAGGGGCGTCTGTGCTGGACGTCTCACAGTTGATACTTTCATTTTTTGACATATTTCACATGCTAGAACATAGTTCCTTGTTTGTCTTCTCATTTGCGGCCACCAGTATCTCTGTTTTAATAATGATACTGTGGCTGAGACGCCAGCATGGGTAGAAGCAAGCCCTTCGTGTGCCGCTATTATTAGTCCTAATCTGTGTTCCATGTTTGGAATTGCCCTATCCCCCACTCCAGGGATTTGAGCAAAAGGAACATTCTTTTCATCTGTTATGTATGAGTACTTTAATGGAAAGCCTTTAGGGAGTGGTTCTATCGAATCCTTTTCAGAAGCGCTGACAGCTTGTAATATTTCGCTGTCTATTTTTGTTTTTGACCGGGTGATGGCAGCTACGGAAGCCGTTTGCACAGCTGCCTTCGCGGCCTCATCAGCCAATGAATTCCCTGCAACGTGAACGCCATCACGTTGATGACTCAGTGTATGTATCACGTGAGTCTTTGGTAGTTCTTTTTGTAAAAGAGCTACTTGTTCCCATAGCATTTTATGCTTGATTGTGCCTCCTTTCGCATCCTTGAAACCATTTTGAAGCCAGATCTGCAAGTATTCATTATAAGATTGAACGCAATAATACGAATCGCACACTATGAGTGTGGGGAATTCTCGATCGGTATTTTCAAGCGCCATCTTGAATGCTAGTAATTCAGCTCGCTGAGCTGTGCAATCTACTAGAGATTGGGTCTTAGTTAGGGTTGGTTTAAATTTCCCTTCGTGCCAACGACCTTTAACAATCGCGCACGCAGCACTGTAAGCTTGTTTACCCCCTACTGCGGGTTGTGCTGATCCGTCTGTATATATTATACAGCCGTATTGGTCTAGAGGCAGAATTTCGGTTGGCAGAGGACATTCGAATTCATATTGTAGAAATTCTTGTGTTTTTAAGTAAGGATCAAATTCGTACACCACGTCTGTTGCAGCAAGAGAGTTAGCCCATTGTATCCATCTCGGATGGAGTGCTTTCGCATTTGGAATGCTTGCCTTTGTTACTGCCTCTAAGGCTGGTATTGGTGTCACGATTATTATTCGTTTGCCTTGTGCCAGGGCTCGTTCTTTTGCTATAGCTGTCTGTGTTGCTGTAAGAATTTTTTCCGTTGGGCTAAATTTCATTTCAGCCTTAGTGTACAAGTGCGATTTAAATGCAATTGGTACCTTATCTCCCTCATTAGAGGTTAGGTATGTGAATCCGCATCTCCCTGGGATGACTCGGATCACAAGGTTGCGTGTATTATCACGGGTTTCTAATTTTGTTTTAATTAGCATGTCTGTTTGTAAGGATCTCAAAATTTCTGTGTGTGTTTGAGTCCAACTGGATCTTTTAAAGTCTGGTTTAATTAGATCGTAAAGGGGCTTGACCCTTTCTGCGTAATTAGCAATGTAAGTTCTTCCGAAATTTAGGAAGCCTAGAATTGACTGTAGGTTTTTTAGTGTTTTAGGAGCTTGGATTACGGCACATTTCTCTAGGAAATTGTCTGCCAGGCTTTTGCCTTCACTTGATAACTCATATCCTAAGAATAGGACCGTCAGATGGGCAATTCTGGACTTTTTGAAGTTGAATTTGTAACCCTCTGCAGCGAAACCAAGTATTATGGTGTTCACTCTTTTCAAGTGAGTTTCCAAGTCATCATCTGTTAAGTAAATGTCATCGACATAAGATAATGCTTCATCATCATATTGTTGTAGTAATTCTGTTACTCTCGCTGAGAATACCCCCGGGCTATTCTTGTACCCCTGGGCTAACCGACAGAATTGTTTTTGAGTGCCATTTACTGAGAATGCAGTTAAATATCTGCTCTCTGGTGCTATGTTTTGACAAAAGAATCCGTTGGAGATGTCCAAGGTTGTTTTGTATTTTTTGCGCACTATGTTATTCATTAGTGCAGCACTGTGTGAGTTTTGTACTGCAAAAGTTTTGCAACATGTGTTAAGGTGTCGGTAATCCAAAACTAGACGGTACGAATTGTCTGGTTTGGAGACCGGAAACAAAGGATTGTTCATTTGTGAGGTGCAAGTTTCAATCACCCCTTGGTATTCTAGCTGATCTAGTATTTCATTTACTTGTTTTTTAGCTTCTTGCTTAATTGGGTACTGCCTTTGTGCAGTAGGTTGTGATTTTAACTGGATTTTGTGAGGAGGAGAATCCTCATCCCATCCTACATGATTTTTATATAAAGCAGGTGCTAAGGCCACTGCCCACTTTCTAGCAAGTGTGTATTTTTTATGAATCGGTATTTGATTCGAGAAGGCAGGCATAATTACTTCTTCGCCATGAGGGCACTCCCTGACAAACTCCGGTGGCCAGTCTTTTTCAGCTAGAAGGATGTCATAGCCTTTGGATAGGTTATCCCAAAATAGTCCCCTTATTTTCCTAGTCTTATCTCCCTCTATACGTAATGTTATCTCGTATATTTTGTGGGGCTTGCTAACTCTGGTATCTGCAGTTTCCACTTGAAGGTATTCATTCGTGTCCACTGTCTCCAGATGATTCATAAGGACTTTGCGAGCTATGCTCACCTCTGCTGCGCTGTCTAGCATTGTCTGAGCCCACTCTCCGTTTTTCAATTGTGTCCTCAGTATTCTCGGCATTGTTAACTACCTTGATACTGGCTACCTTCTTTTTTGGAAATTGTGATTTCTTTTTCAGTTGAGCAGGTTCCTTGTCTTTGGACTTGGCGTGCTCTTCTGATCGTCCTCTTCTTTCCGATTTCTGCGAGGAATTCTGAAAAGATTGAGAGGGACGTGTATCAATGTCTTGATATCTATCAGGTTTTTTAATATTATCCCTATTTCTAAGGTTATATCTATTCCCAGAGGGTTCACTCTGAGGTGACCTTTGTCTCGGGTTTGGAGATTTCTCTCTTCGCCTAGGAGACCTTCCTCTGGACTGGAATTTCTTTTCTTTTGGATTGGATTGTTTGTTTCCATCCCAGTTCTTTTTTGGTGAATTATTATTATTAAAAAATATTTTTTCTGGACTTGTAGTCAGTTGCGGTTTTACTGGTATTCCACCTAGACTATCTCTGCCTAGTTCTTCATAGGATTTTTCTATGATTCTGGCAATTTCAGCTGGTTGGTCTGCTATATCTGTCTCTTTTAACCTCTGGCGGATCGCCACGTTTGCTGCTTCACCTTTTATGTTGGCTAGTAATATAGCCGAGACCTGCTTGAAGTCTTTCAGTAATTTCATACCAAGAGTTAAAGCAGGTTCTGGACCGTATTCATCTTGAATTTGTTTTAGCACATCTGGTATCACTGAAATGGATGGGACACCGTGCGTTTTTGTGTAGATGGAAGCAAAGACTGTACCCCAAGTGTCACAGTCCTCAATGTGTGGTGCGATTCCCATTGGGAGACATATAGTCAGAATCCTGTGTTTTTCTAGCGGGGTGGTGTCAGGAAACACCGCCTCTATTTGGGTGATTTTCTGTGCCAACCAGAATGGTATCTGTTCCCGTTTAGCTGGAACCTTACCTAGGCAGGATTGGATGTTCTGTGGTGTAATTTTATTTGTGTTCCCCTGGTGAGAGGTCAGCTGTGGTAGTTTAATCGCTGGCTGAATTGTAGAAGTCCGCATTACATACTGAACTAATTGTCTGTGAATTTTTAGTAGTTGTTTTAGCTGTATTAATAGCTCTGGTGCAGGCATCTCGTCGATGTCTGGATGTGGTGTGTATCCGGCTAAGACCGGCCACGTTGCTCCTGGTCTTCCTAAAGGACCGAGCCTTGTAATGTGATTATTATGTTTTAGGGCGCCATCAAATAAGAGCAAATGCTCTTGGAATTTGAGTGGTACTTCCACCTCCTCGAAAGGAGTGTACGTTTCTGGAGGAACCTCTATTTTGTAATAGTGGAAGTACTTTGTTACAGCATTTGCTGCTGGAAAATGTATCCATGTATAGTATACCTCTGTCTGCCGATATTCGTGTGCCTCGATTACGAATATGACTGTGCCACCTCTAGGTGTCAGTCCATTTTCTATAAGTTTTAAGGTTATAGATCTCCTTTTGGCGACCGGAATGAGTATTATATCCGCGTCCGCATCTAGTGCAGCATTATCAGCTGCTGCTATTTCAGCCGCTAATCTAACTGCTTCTCTTTCTCCATCACTGTCTCCCATTTTACAGACAGGATGGTATTATGTTTATTTGCAGATCAGGTTTCTTTATGGAAACAGAGATTAGGTGCACAATATTTTGGAACTGTTTTATCCTTCAACGTTGACTAGACCAAGAACCATACATAGGAGTTCCCTCCTGCGAGGTTTTGGAGGATTTTATAACCTTTCACCCACTCCAGACGTCTTTGGAGTATTTGGGAAAAGGGGTCTGAGTGAGAAAGCACGACTGAGTTACTCTAAATGTCTTACGTTAGTTTTATCGCCCTTTCCAAACGCGTTGGGCGCCATGTAGTGTAGTTCCTATTTTCCCAATAGGCTCTGCGCATTGGAATAGTACCTACAGCAGTAAAGGCCTAGGCCAGACGTTAACTAGGTCTACTACTGTCGATACTAGACTTAATTTTTGGGTTTGCCAGCTAAGCTCAGAGTTCGCTAGAAACTTTCTCGAATGTTCAAGGAAGGATTAACTCCCCTGATTAGACAAGAAGGGATTTAGTTTCTGACAACCATAGAACATGACAACTTTGCTCTCCCCTAATCAAGAGTCAATCTCAAGAGTCGTGTGAGCACAAGGCAATTATTTTACTCAGTCAGTACGTGCATTCTTAGTCTCATCAGAATGTAGAGAAAAGGAAGAGACGGGCGTGTTCAATAAAAAGATGTTATTTATTGATCAGTCTCTTTTCTCGTACAAGAGAAATGGATCGATATTATTGCGATACTTATAGTTAAGTAAAGTGCATACATTAGAAGCAATAGTATAAAATAATACTGTAAAAACATTGATATGGTTTCTGAGCCATATGATGTTTAAAATGATTAAAATATATTTACATACACATATACATTTGACTAAACGTGCTCAACTGGTGTTTCTAAATACGCCTACCCCGTGTACCTGACCTAAGTCTAATGCGTGGGCGGGAATAGAAAGTTACAGTTTAAGTTAAGTTTGTTTTTGCCAAGTGAATAACTAAAGAATTCTCTAGGAGGGGTTATTCAGTTCTGTACCTGGAATTTAGGATGAATGAGGAATGGTATCTCTTTCTCTGCTCTCGATATTCCAGGCTGCCTGCGAGGGCTACCCGGAAGCGCCGGTGCTGGGTCTCTCGGCTTGAGATAGCAGCGCGTCTCTCAGCGCGTCAGGAAGGCGGGGCTGCTGCCTGCGGGGTCTGCTTCTGCTCTCGGCTTCGGCAAGTATGGCTGCTCCGTCTTGTCACCACGCGTGTGTTTTGCATAGGGCAAGATCGGCAATATTTATACCTTAAAGGTGCCGGGATTGACGTAAGGATGGACATAGGTACGTCAATAAAGATGTCATACGACTTGCTCGTTAGCACATTCTTTACTAAAGTTCTCTGTGAAATCAAAACAATGGCCGCACGGATTATCCAGGTTGTCATAGGTTTGATTTGTTATGAGAACGTCGTATGCCTTATCAGGGGCTGGAGGAATATCGCTTGTCTAATTAGATCTCAAGCGTTATGACCTAATCAGATAACACGTTCCTGTGCCGTAGTGTGACTGCGTCAGATAACGGTATCTGCATCATGGGGAATTTCTTGCCTCATGGGCTGACTGTTAGTTAACTAGCTAGGTAGTTTAACCAGAATAGGGTCAGGAATAGGGGGATCGATTCAGAACCTATAGAAATACACAACAATGCCACCCACTTTCCAACTGGGAGCAGCTCTCGATCCAAGACACCACTACCATCATTAACTCAATCCACTCTGGCGCACCCACAGACCCCTGCCCATACCACATCTACAACATAGGAAGAGCAGAAATCAGCAACAACCTCAACAAGATCCTCAACACGTCCCTCACAGCCACCATTCCCACTGCATGGAAGCACGCGGAGGTCAAGCCTCACCTGAAAAAACCCCATGTCGACCCCAGTGTACTCATGAACTGTTGACTCATCTCACTAACCCCCTCACAGCCAAGGTGATGGAGAAGAGAACAACCTTCTTGACGCTTCCCAATAAGGCCTCTGGGCCACCAAAGTACAAAGACCTCCCTGATTGCAACCTCTGATGACATCTAATGGCTCCTGCACCAAGTGAGAACATCCTCCTTGACCTCTCGGCGGCCTTCAACACTGTTTCCCATCAAACCCTCATTACCAGACTCCACCATTTGAGGAATCCAAGACAACGCTCTCAACTGGATCAACTCCTTCATCACCGGCCGAACGCAGAGGGTCCACCTTCCACATTTTTCCTTCAAGCCCAAAACCATCTTCTGCAGCATCACCTTGGGCTACTCCTTACCTCACCCTTTTTAACACCTACATGACACCTCTAACAGACATCGCCAATTCCAACGTACTCAACATCATCTCTTACGCAGACGACACAGCTCACCCTTTCCCTCACGGAAGACAACAACACTACCAGAGCCACTTCCAGAACACCTTGTCTGACGTCGCCAACTTGATGAAGGCCAATTGCCTGAAGCTCAACTCAGAGAAAACAGTGGTACTAATCTTCGGAAACATCCCCTCCCACTGGGACGACTCCTGTTGGTCTCCACAGAAACACAGTCACCCAAGCCCTCATCTCCATCCGCCTCTACTACGGCAATGCACTCTACGCTGGAACCACCAAGCAACTACTCAACCGCCTCCACACCTTCCTGAACACTTCAGAAACACTCAGCCTCAACCTCCCCAGGAGAACCAGCACCTCCCCGGACCTCAGATTCCTGCACTGGCTTCCCACGCAGAAAAGATGCGTCTTCAAGCACCAGGCTCATGCCTACAAGACCCTCCACAACTCTGAGCCGCCTACAATAAACCGCCGCCTGACGTTCCATCGATCCACTAGGGAATTCCGCTCTGCCTCCCTCACCCTGGCCCACAACCCACTCATCCGTAGGGACCACTCTCTTACCTCACCACCAAGTCCTGAAATGACTTCACCTCCACCTTCGCACCTGCCCTTCACTTGGAAGAATTCAGGAAGAAGCTCAAGACATGGCTCTTCCACCAACAACGTTAGGACCTAGAGCCAGAAGAGGCTCAGGGGTGAAAAGCCCCGCTTTACAAGAACCCTGTGATTAATTGATAGATTGACTTTACACGTCGCTAAGCCCATCCCCTTTAGTTGGAAGTATTCCTCTATTTCCAGGCACTCCACTTGCCCCTCCCAAATTTACTACTAAAACCAATCCTTATGTGTGTGGAGGCTCTACAGTTGGGGCGGAGATCTCCGAATTGAAAACAATAGGCGAGACAGAGGTAGACACATGTTTGTGAAGGATCACTGAAAGAATATCGACTACCACAATATCGAGTACCCAAAATATCGAGGTGAAAATATCTACTACAAAAATATCGAGTTTGTATGTACAAACAGGTAAGTACAAAAATATCGACTACAAAATATCGTTTACAAAAATATCGTTGTAAAAAATATCGACTTTACTAAAAACAATGTTTAATTACATTAATATAAAAAATTAATTACTAAAATATAATTAACAATACTTAAAATAACTTTTAATAATTAAATATTTAATGAAAGTAAAAAAAAAATATATTTTTAATCATATTTCTTAAAACATATATATATAGTAACAACATTTAATTAAATAATAGGCAATATTGTATATGTACCCCCAAAACCCAAAACTGACCCTGAACCCTAAAAATACCCCTTTACCCAAAAACTAAAAACTGACCCTGAACCCTAAAAATAACCCTTTACCCAAAAACTGAAAACTGACCCTGAACCCTAAAAATACCCCTTTACCCAAAAACTGAAAACTGACCCTGAACCCTAAAAATACCCCTTTACCCAAAAACTGAAAACTGACCCTGAACCCTAAAAATACCCCTTTACCCAAAAACTGAAAACTGACCCTGAACCCTAAAAATACCCCTTTACCCAAAAACTAAAAACTGACCCTGAACCCAAAAAATACCCCTTTACCCAAAAACTGAAAACTGACCCTGAACCCTAAAAATACCCCTTTACCCAAAAACTGAAAACTGACCCTGAACCCTAAAAATACCCCTTTACCCAAAAACTAAAAACTGACCCTGAACCCTAAAAATACCCCTTTACCCAAAAACTGAAAACTGACCCTGAACCCTAAAAATACCCCTTTACCCAAAAACTGAAAACTGACCCTGAACCCTAAAAATACCCCTTTACCCAAAAACTAAAAACTGACCCTGAACCCTAAAAATACCCCTTTCATTTAACATAATTAGCAATTAATCAATTAAATAACATTAATTACCAATTACATTTTAATTAATTAACAAACATTTTTTAATTAACAATTAATTAAATATTACTACCAATTATTAAATTAACATATTTAATTAATTATAATTAAATTACTTCCCACCCTATTCCCCTATAAACCCACAACCCGCTAGAGAAAATACATTATTTTAATTGACATAATTAGCAATTAATCAATTAAATAAAATTAATTACCAATTAAATTTTAAATAATTAACATATATTATTTAATTACCAATTAATTAATTATTACTACCAATTAATAAATTTACATATTTAATTAATTATAATTAAATTACTTCCCACCCTATTCCCCTATAAACCCACAACCCGCTAGAGAAAATAAATTATTTTAATTGACATAATTAGCAATTAATCAATTAAATAAAATTAATTACCAATTAAATTTTAAATAATTAACATATATTATTTAATTACCAATTAATTAATTATTACTACCAATTAATAAATTTACATATTTAATTAATTATAATTAAATTACTTCCCACCCTATTCCCCTATAAACCCACAACCCGCTACAGAATTAAATTACACAATAATTAAAAAAATAATTAATTTAAAAAAATAATAAAATAAATTGACACTTTTCACACATATTATAACATAAACACACTATAAATAATTAAATATTATTTAAAAAACTATATTTTTTACTATCTAGATTATATACTTGGATATTTTCACTGTCTATATTATTTACAGTCGATATTACTTCACTTACCTTAAAAACGATATTTTGGCTGTCGATATTCTGTCTAGTCGATATTTTCTCCAAACGATATTTAAAACTCGATATTCTGTCCAGACGATATTTTGGAGTCGATATTATGTCTGTGCACCGTTTGTGAATAGCAGTTTGAGTGCACCTGTAATAGTATTGATGTTTTACTAAGCGTTCTACAAAATGCAGCTCGTGAGTGGTCCCCTCTTCAGGCTTACCAGGCTTACTTGATTTTAGGGTCAAGTTATAAATCTGAAACAGATCTCCTATCCCAGCAATATTCTGTGCTTGGAGGTCCTTTCAGCTCTTTGCAGAGCAGCTGGTCTTAGGGGTCTGGACATAAAAAATAAAAATAAAAAAAATAAATGAAGATTCTTGGAATAGTCAGTGCTTTACCACCTTCTCCTCCTTTAGCTCACAGCAGCAGGTCTCCTCCTGAATCACAGTCTGCTCTGGTCCATTCCTTCTCTCTGCACAGAGCTGCTTCTTGTCAAACCATATTCTCTGGTTTGGGTCATAAGGCTAGCTTTTTTCCCCAAAAATGTCATGGCGGATGACATGGGGAGGAGGGATTTGATTCAGCCATATTTGTTGATGCACCATTAAATGCAAGACCAAGTTTGTGTGTTTACAGTTTTTTCTTGCCTGCAGGACACAGAGGAGCTTCAGTACATGGCAGTCCATTTTGAGCCAAAGACAGGAAAAGCAACAGCGCCGCCACCTCTCGAAAACACCATTTACTCTCAAGTGAAGGCTACACACCGCAATGCCCTACCACCCAACCCACCATCTGCTGAAACTGCCATCTACTCTCTGGCCGATGCTACATGTGAAGGACAATCTGTTCAGCTGCCACCTCCTGAGATCACTAAGTACTCCCAGGTGAAGGCCACGCGCCATGTTGATCCACCCTCTGCTGAAACGACAATCTACTCTCTGGCCAATGCTACATGTGAAGGACAATCATGTGAGCTGTCACCTCCGGAGAACGCTATTTACTCTCAGATTTACCCACCACAATGAACCACCTCTGCTGAAATTACCATCTTCTCTCTGGCCAAGGTTACACGTGAAGAACAACCGTGTGAGCTGCCACCTCCCGAAAACACCATTTACTCTCTGGTGTACATGGCACGGTGTCCGACCGTCTGACCAACCATCTACTGACGCTACTGCTGACGCCATCTTATCAGGTGGTCTATGATAAAGCGCCTACCAAGGATGGGAGACAGTGTTAACCACAAGAGCATATGAGGCAATGTGGCCCAACAGAGAGCAGTTTATTAGCAGTATAGTCAATTAAATAAGCCTTAAGTTAAGTTAAGTTGAGGCTTCTAAAAGGTTGAAATTGTAAAAATGTATTAAAGATTTAAAGCCCAGTACAGAAGGCACAAATAATAGTCAAAATGCACATTAATCAATATATATATATAGAGAATTCACATGAGGCTCAATGAGCTGCAGCAAGGGACGTGACATGAAGTCAAGTCTCAGAGCAAAATGATTGCAAGTTCTAATGAAGAAAGAGACCAGCATGGGTGTGCTCTCTACCTCAGGTGGCTCATCAAGAACAGATCCATATATAACAAAATACACAGTAAAAATAGCATAAGGTGGTTGTGTCATTACACAAATTGACAAATCAGAATGCAAAACATTCTGCAGCATCAGCTAGCACCATCCCAACTCCATTCCCCATATACAGATTTAAATCAATCTTTTTCACCCATATGTCATCGGATGTATCAAGTTACACTAAAAATTAACAATATCATAAAATGAATAAGCCTACCGTATCCAAGCAGGAACAGCCTTGAATGTCGCAGAAAACGTTCTTCAGAGCTCTTTGAGAACAGCATCTTAACATAGAATACGATATGTGTGCACTTTTTGTTACATATGATGAGAGGCAACACTGGTGTATTTAGTATTTTGGTTGAGGGGTTAACCAGGGGTACGATTTAGCCCCATTCCTTTTTATTTTATATATTAACAATCTCAGTAGGGAGCTTAGTAAGGGGGAGCATCGTTTACAACGCGGTGTTTACACCGCAGTGCCTTTACGACGATGCCATACCAACGCAAGTTGTTACTACTACTTGCGCTGGATGGCGCTGTTGGACAAGGAATGTTATAATTTTATATTCCAATACATTCCCTACTGTTACGTGGACTGGTGTTGGAATATAAAATTATAATATTCCAAAATCCGCACCCTCCAACGCAAGTCGTTGTAATGATTTGCGTTGTAATGCCTGCGATGTCAAGTACCGCGATCTAAAAGATCGCGTTGTACTGACATACATCCCTTAGTAAGTGCACCCCAGATGTGCAGATGGTGAGTGGTTCCCCCCTTCCAGTATTATTGTACGCGTATGACACAGTGTTGCCCGCACCCCCAAAGCCTTGCATCATCTAGTGCATGCCCCTGTCAATTTTATTGACAGGCTGTATTTATCAACAAATTTTACTAAGTCATTATAAAGACCTGTGGCCCAAAGCGCTCACGACCCTGAAATATACGGTGGATAAGGAAGTGTTATTAGGCAACGTGTTCCCTCTCTTACCTTGAGTTACTCTCAGCTTGTCTGGGACATGGTCTGCGCCTGTAGCACAAAGAAGGAGCTGTTGGCTGTCTGCTAAGTCTCCTGTCATCCAAGGGAGAGGGGGTTCTTACCTCCTTTTGCAGATATATTTGGCACAATGTGTTCCTATAGCAACCTATTAGGCAAGCATATGGGTCTTGGGTAACTTGACAACCCTCCAAAGGGTGGAAAATCATTTCTGTCAGAGAGCATTGTCAACCCCGTGTCAACTTCAAGCTTTATTTGCCACAATAAACTAGAATGAGACTTTATGAGCGATTTAATTCGAACCGGACAATTCTCTTGTGGCTATCTATCTTGAGCCCCGAAGAAGAAAAATTAAGTGGAGTGATAGTTTTGGACTGCTTGGCATGTGATAAGGGTCTTTTGATCCCCTGGATAGCGTCCATCAAGAAATCCCTGGAAGCCATTGGATTGGCTAATACGTTTTTAGACCGATCGCTGCGGGCAGTCCCTGTCAGACAGCAGGTGCAAGTCTTGCTGCTAGAGCGAGTCAAAGAAGAGAGGATGAGGCATGAAAGACAAGTGTTAAGCATTATTTATATGTTAAGTCCAAATCCGTTCCTACCAACTATTTGCAGAGTACTAATAAGAGCTGGGAAAGACTATTACTCTTTAGCTTCCAGGTGGGTATACTGAAATATTTTCTTTGTCTTCTAGCTGGCCAGTGTGACTCTAAAAAATGCCCATGTACTAACTTGTACAAACTATGGTAATTTTTCTCTTTTTTCTGAATATTATGAAATGTATACCCAAAAAATCCTCATATCATTTTTAAGGCTTAGGAATCTAAAGATTTGTATGCAAGCATATCATTTTTTACTGGCCTTACCAGACGACGTGTAGACATGTGATTCAGTTTCTTAAAGCTGCAGTCCGCTCCAGGAGGGCGATGCTTTTAGATTCATTTTAGTAGATTGATGAATTAGGACCCGTCTCTGTTTTAATTTTGTTTTTGCTCATCCTGTTTTATTTAGATTGTTGGTCATTAATTTCCCAAACCTGATGATTTTATGTATTTTTATTTGCATTATTTTAATAAATTGTATATATTTAATTGATATTTGACATATCCTGCATGCTTTTATGGCTGTTCGCAGCTGAACAAAAGAGAATTCTGATTCTGAAAGGAGACATGAAAACACACATCATGGCTACATTAGGAGTCAAGATCACATTTACGCATAGTTCAAGCCTAGTTTTGTCTAGCACAGAAACGTATAATTTTTGAAAGTGTAATTTCTTCATTTCTGCGTGCAAAGTAACAACCATGGCACTTGAAATGAGGATTCTTTCCGATCAAATCAATAAATGTAAAGAAGATGTAGGGGGTCTGTACTCAAAATTTATTATTCACCTTATTTAAAAATAAAACTCACAAAATATACATAATAGCTATCAGTTTAAACAATATAAAATTATTCATAAAATACACAACACATCATCAATATACAATAAAAAATATACGCGCGTTTCGGCGACCAGCGCCTTCTTCTGGAGTAGCCACGTATCACCTAAACATCACAAAAAATGGGTAAAAGAAAAACAATATTCAAATTGACATACTATAATTACTAATACTTGTTTCATAATCAGTAACATAAACAAAATTTGGTACAGTAAACCTACAAAACTATAACAACATCTTCTTTACAAAGGAACAAAGACGAGTTTAAATAACTCAGTGATGCCACAATAAAGGGCATTCATCTTTTTGTAAATTTTTATTTCAGACCAGGGGGAATGGCGGGGGGCGGAAAGGGGATGATAAAGGACTGGGAGCCAAGAGTTGACTTCATGATAAAGAGAAACACATAGGGGTTCCATTAGGATGGGGGCGGATTGCCCCCGCCAGGCAGGCGGTAGCCACCGCCGGCCTGGCGGGGGCAATCCGCCCGCCATCCTGACACAAAACACCCCCTGCCATATTATGATGGCATGGTTGGCCACGGCGGACGGAAAGACCGTCCGCCGCTTTTCCGCCCCGGTCGCCTTGCGGCTGGGGCAGAAAAGGTTTTATATGGTGGCGGTGTCTATTAGACACCGCCGGCCACATTAGGATAGGCATTTGTGAATGCCTTTCCGTGGCGGCAATGCCGCCACGGAAAGGCATGCGGAGTCCCCCTGCTGGGGCCCGTTGCGGGCCCCCAGGGACTCCATGGGGGTGGGGGTGCACATGGGGGGTACCTATGGTACCCCCCTGCATTTCAATGCACAATATGACAGGCACCTCGCGGTGCCTGTCATGTTGTGCATTGAAATGCACAACGTGTATTTTTAGCATTGCGGCGGGCGGTGCTTTCAGCACCGCCCGCCGCAATGCTACAAATGCGGGAAGCGCCCGCCACTGTGGCGGGCGCATCATAATTTGTGGCACGGGACCCCCGCCCTTATGGCGGGTGGTCCCATACACCGGTAGGATGACGGGCGGACAAAGTCCGCCCGTCATCCTAATGGACCCCATAGTGTTACTTATTTTAGGGTCATCAGACCAGAACATTCTTATTTTGGCACAGATAGTCTCCTATGTTAAAAAAGGGGGAGAATTAAAGTCTACTTAAACAGTTGAGTTGGTAAACGGCGAACTGATTTTGTAAAGCCTCAGCAAGAAGGCATGAAATTGTTCTAAAAGGCAACAAGTGATAACATTAAATAATTGCTCTTATATTGAAGTATTTATGTAGCGCAATGCTTGACGCTATAGTACTTACACGTTCTTGCTCGATTCCGTTACAACAGACACTCACACGAATAGATTCTAATTTGATAATGTGTGAAGGGAAAAGAACAGGATAAGCTGAGAAGTAAACGCATAATGATTATGTAACCCTTATTCTCTAGATGGAAATTGAGAGCATACAGTGTGGAGATAGAAAACCCCTTTGAATAACCTTATCCTACTTCAAAGCTGTATTATCTCAATGATAACAGAACAAGGAGGTAGAGTTCTTACTTAAATAATATTTTACTTTACATTGCAAGAGATAGAACCCTTGTGTGTGCTGATAAGTATAGTACCCTACACTAATCGTTTAATAGTTCCAGGTTGCCAAAATATAAGGCCTCTATGAGAATGATAACAATGCCTTAACGTGAAGTGATAAGTGCCGGCATCTGAAAGATATATATTCTCAAGTGTAACACTTTGAAGGCACAGCGCAGCAACTTAATATTAACATAAACGATGTAAACACACTAATCATAATTTCTTCATTTCTGTACATAACATTAGGTACATACTTTCAATAAATTAATACATTAAAATGCTCTCTATCAGTCCCCCTCAGAATGATTAATCACTCATCAAAACCCACCACTCAATTTAGAATACAGTTTCATTCTTTGTGATCTCTTTTGCCCCATTCTTCCAAAGCCTTCATCTCATCATGAACACGAGCCTTAATTTTTTTCATCTCCTCTATTTCACATCTCGCCTTTACCTTTTCTTTGTAGACGTTGCTGATATTAAACCAGTTAACAGTATTTTTTATAAGACCCCCTCCACCAATGCTATCAATCCATTCACCAACCATTGCAAAACACTTTTCAATTTCCCTGAACTACATAAAAATAATTCCAACAATCTATATTCTTTATGAAACTTTTATTTACACAAACTAATAGTTAGATTACCTATGTAGTCATAAATAAGCATGGTATTATCTGGAATACAGGTGCAACATGTTTGACCCCTCAAAACACAACAAACTCCACCCTCCTTCATTAAAAGGAAGTCTAAAGTAAAGTGGTTTTGCATGATCGTGGCACACATAGCAATACATTCCTTGTTAATTGTACAGGATTAAACAGAGTAGACAACTTCCTAGTTGCTCAGTGGTTTGAAGATAGGAAGATTAAGTATTTGCTTGAAGCACCCATTCCAACAGTCTGGGAGTGAAGAAATACGCATGCCGAGCCGAGCGGAGCCACAGCAGCAGCTGGGAGGCGAAGCCACCAACTCCATTACGAATGCAGCCGCCATTGGACTCGTCAGTCTCGGTGGAGTCGATCTGCCACAATGTCTCCATCGTGTCTTAGCCCCTGCTCTGTCCTTGTTTCACCCACGTCTATACCCCACTCCACTCCAGCTCTAGCTTCCGGCTCCCAGTTCCCTCCACAACGAGCCAGGCAAGCCAGGCAAGAGAGTCAAACAGCACAGCTGCTGACATTGGTGCTGACTCTGGTTGCCTCTAGTAGAGGCAGGAACAATTTGGGATGTGGAGGGGCGGCACAAGAGGGGGGCTGCAGACGAAGTTAGTGGAGGGGCACAACCTTTTACCAGAAAACCCCGTACATAGGGAAGAGTGAAAATGCAGCAAAAAGTACCTTGGCAGCCCAGAAAGATCATGAAGGGACGTGTATGCAGCGAGCACAGCAGCTGTAGCTAGCTTCTGCAGAGAGTGTGCCCTGAGGGGCCTGCAGCAGCAGCCTGGCTAGGTGCCAGGTGTGGCTTGTAGGTTCTCCTCACAGTGCCCCGCTCGCCATATGCACTTTACTGCATATCCCACTCCACTGTCAACTTAATTGTTTTCAAATGAGCTTAAATGAGTATAAAAGACAACTCTGACATGGACCCAGGAGCTGGAGTTGGTGCAAGGAATACATAGGTGTGCTCTCTGGATCTCAAGCGGAAGAGCGTGGACATCATTTTGAGTAAAAACCAGGCATTTGCAGAGGGTTGGAAGGTAGCCCATAGAAACTTTTTAAAAAGGAGAGTAATGGTGAAATGTAGAAGAAGGATCAAGCGGATGCTACAGAGTAGAGATCAAAAAAGCATGGCCCCAACCCAAGAAGACAGGCGTGTCATCGTCTATTCTATGGGCAGTGAATCAGCAAAGATTAATGAACCAACAGACAGTGAATGTCCATCCACAACGATCAATATAAACACAGTAGGTTTAACTGGCATAAGTCTCTGGACGGGGTTATTTCTAGCTACTCAAGTGACACTGACAATGAACCACCACTATCAAAGAACATTATAGAGGCAGTGACCCCCACAATAATTATGAACACACTAAAGACAACGATCTGATCCAACGAAAAAAAGGAAGCAGGCAGTGGTTGAGACACAATACATAAGACACTCACTGAACACTTTCAACTGTAGCCCCTTGGTCAGCGGTGGCCGGCACAGGTAAGCACGGTGCGGCAGGGCATGGCGCGGCAGGAAAGAAGTCGACAGTCGACCGAATAGGTATTATTTATTTATTTAATTATACCTATTCCATTGTATGTCAACTTCCCCCCCTCCCGTCTCTAACCTGCCCACTGCGTTTACCTGTGCCGGCCGCCGCTGACCAAGGGGACACCCATTTCTAATGTAGGAAGCCCCCCGCTATGCTAAAAAAAACACATCTAAAGTGGATATGATACAAAGAATACAAAGGGGATTCAATCTACAAATGTGGCAATCGAAACCTACTTAATAGGAAGCCAGAAGATCGCAATCCCCCAAACAATAACAACGCCTTTGAGCAAACCACACTCTAGTTGAACCTCTAGAGAAGTTACTTGGCCCAGGTGCAGGAGTAGCAGTGTCCAGCAGTCCTTACATCCTCAGAGAACACAATGATGGCTGGCTTGGTACTGTTACCTCTACACCCTTAAGCCCAGGTGAAATTGAAGACCCGGACCTGCTACAACAAGGACAGGAAACAAGGAAACCCTTGCAAGACTTCACTTCAAGTCCAAACTCTTTGATCTTCATGCCAGATAAAACATATGGTAATCCCCCGTAGTTTGGAACTCACCAAGGACCAAGACAAATTTCTGTCCTCCATAAACACGACTCTTACGGCAGTAATTAATGCCCGCTCCTGGCAACTACACAAACTGTAAATCCAAATGGACATAATCCAAACAATAACCTTAGCGATTGTAAAAACCTCTGCCAAACTAGACAACATAGAAAAGGGGCTTAAACTCAGGGAGTGCCATTGCTCTGATATTGTAGACAAACTAACGACACTCCAAGAAGTCCTGTTAACAATGATAAATGAGTTAAGGTACCTTAACTCACCTGTTTAGCCAAACCCTAACAATGAGACTAGAGGATCAGTCGCAAAAGGCCTAGTCTTGTTAGAAGACCAAGTAGAACAGTCCTAAAAAAGCAGTAGGCAAGGAAGAGGAAGAGATAACTAAAGGCTCATCCAACTCCAGTCAACATCACCAAAACACACCCACCGTCAAAATAGAATCTGATACTACTAGATCAAATTTAATAAAAGGCAGCAAACTACAATCAAAAGTCCAACGAGAAATGGAAGAAGAAGAATTAGTAAAGGTTGCCTCAAAATTCGAATCAATAAAAAAATACCCATGTGCCACAAAGGCAGCGGTCTTGTCAATCATTGAGTTATCCATGACTCAGGAAACTTCAAGTCCCTGTATGCAAGAAAACACTGCAAGTTTGCTGACAAGGGGAGAGAATTTGTTTTAAACAACAGCAGTAATGCCAACAGATTACACAAATTAGAAGGAGCTGGGAACAGCACCCATTTATTTATTTATTTCTGGTTTTTGTAAAGCGCGACACTCATCCCATGGGATATCACGGCGCTGTGAATCAAAAGGAGACTACTGAGGACCGTGCTGGGGAATTAGTTTTTAGGAAAGAGGTGAGTTTTTAATTTTTGGCGGAATTGAAGGTAGTTTATGATGTGTCTGAGATCTACAGGTAACTCATTCCATCTTTTGGCAGCCAGGTATGAGAAGGCGCGTCCGCCTGTCCTTGCCTTGTAAACACGCTTAGATTTAGCCAGAGCCAGGTGATTCGATCTTAGGTTCCTGTTGGGGATATAGAACTCAATTTTTCCTTGGAGAATGGTGGGGCCCGTTTTATGAAGGGCTCTGTGTGCGTGACAGAGTAGTTTGAAAGTGGCCCTCTGGCGCATCGGTAGCCAATGAAGTTTTTTGAGGCATGCGTATGCCGAGTCTCGCCTGCCTTTGTTACATACCAATTTAGCTGCCTGGTTCTGAAGGACCTGTAGGCAGGAGAACAGTTGTTCGTTCATCCCTTCGAACAGGGCATTGCCATAATCCAGGCGGCTGACTAGGAGGGCTTGAGTGACTGTACGTCGACAGTCCATAGGTATCCAGGAGAACATTTTTGCCAGAAGTTTGAGTATTGCGAGTCCTTTACCCCAGAGTGAACGTATATGGTCCTTCATGGACAGGGCGTCGTCCATGATGATGCCGAGATTTCTGGCATGCTGTTTCGGGATGGGGGCTGATCCCAGTGATGGTGGCCACCATGTAGCGTTCCATGTGAGTTTAGCTCCTCCAAACAGAAGTATCTCCGATTTGCCGGCGTTTAGCTTTAAGCAATGGTTGCGCATCCAGTCTGCCATTTCGGAGAGACAGCCGTGTAGCTTTTCTTTTGCTGTCTGTGATCCCTCATCCATTTTCACCATCAGCTGTGTATCGTCGGCATAGGAACATATGCCAATGCCCCACTTTCTTCCAATGTCTGCCAGAGATGAAACGTAGACATTGAAGAGAGTGGGGCTCAGTGAGGCCCCCTGTGGGACTCCACAGCTGATGGGGTAGGGTTTTGAATGGAATTGGCCCATGTGAACTGCTTGGCTGCGATTGCTAAGAAATGATTTAATCCAGCCTAATGCTGTAGCTTGCACTCCTTTGCTTAGGAGGATGTTTAAAAGGCAGTCGTGTGACACCGTGTCAAACGCCGCTGACAGGTCGAGCAGTATCAGAGCCACAGATCCCCCTTGATCTGTGATGCATCTCACACCGTCCGACACTGCCAGCAGCGTTGCCTCGGTGCTATTGTTGGCTCTAAAGCCGGTCTGGGTGGAGTCCAGGAGTGAATTATCTTCCAGGTATCGGGACAGTTGTGTATTAACCAGTTTTTCCAAAGCCTTGGAGAGGTAGGGGAGCTGGGAGATAGGCCTGTAATTCTCTGGGTTGGTGATGTCGGATCCGGCTTTCTTCAGAAGGGGGGTCACGGATGCGTGTTTCCAGGCTTCCGGAAAAGACGCAGTGGTGAGTGATTGGTTAAAAAGTTTGGTGATGGAAGGGCAGAGCGTTGGTGCAATTCTGGAAAACACAAAATGGGGGCATGGGTCCGCAGGAGAGCCCGATTTAATTGTTTTTAGTACCGATAGTACCTCGTTTTCGGAGAAAGGTTGAAAACTCGTTAGACATGGAGAATTGCCTGTGTCTTGTTGGGAATTGCCATTGTCTGATGTTAGTGAGTTCTCGTCAGGGTTGTCGGATAAAATTGAGGTATGTGAAGGGGTGAAGGTGGAGTATATTTTATTAATTTTATCCATGAAGAAAGTGCTAATACGTTAGCAGACCTCGGTTGAAGGGGAGAGGGTTTGTGAGGTACTAGAAGGATTACTAAGCTCCTTTACAATTTTGAACAGTTCTTTTGTGGAGTTTTGGTTTTCGTGAATTCGTTGACTGAAGTATACTTTTTTTGCGTCTCGGATGGCTAAGATGTATTGTTTCCGTTTGGTGACATAGTTTACTCTGGTTTCCGAATCTTTTGTTTGTCTCCATCGATGTTCGGTTTTTTGACATTCCCTTTTGAGGCTTTTAAGGAGAGGGGTGTACCATTTTTCCCTGGTAACTGTTTTTTCCCTTAACACCCGCAGGGGCGCTAGTTTGTCTAGTGTTTGGCGAATTCCAGTTTCTAGAAGAGTGGCGTTACTACAAATGGAGGCGTCGTCACTCAGGGTGACATTTGTGTCAAGGAAATGGTTTTGAAAATTGGAGTCATTGATAAGTCTCCAGGCTCTGTTGGTGATGGATGAAATAGGTCTAGGCTTCACGGGTTTACCGGGGAGTTTGAATGAGAAAGATAGCATGGAGTGGTCAGACCAGGACAGGGGGAGGATTTCCTTCATAATGGTCGACTCAATGTTCGTGAAGAGGAGATCCAGGGTGTGCCCTGCTAAGTGCGTAGGGCCCTCGACCCACTGTTTAAGTTGTAAAAGTTCCATGTCATATTTCAACTGAGCGGATCCGGGGGCATTCGTACTTTCATAATGGACGTTGAAGTCTCCAACGACCATGTAGTTGTTACGTTTTAGGCAGGATGGTAGTAGTTGGTTCAATAATTTGGCACTAATACTGGTTTGTTGCCCTGGGGGGTTATAGACAACAGCACCGGCTAGTATGATAAGGCCCTCCAGAAGAATTTTGAATGGTAATATTTCATGTTCGGGATAGATGGTTATCGTTTCCGTGAGACATGTTAGGTGATCTCTGAAAATCACGGCAACTCCACCTCCTTTTTTTTGCCTGGTCTGTTTTGTGTAATTATTTTGTATTCAGGGGGAAGGGCGTTGGCCAGATCTGGAGCACTGGAGTCAGATAGCCAGGTTTCGGTGATAAAAACTAGGTCAGGGGTCCTGGATTTCAACATATCCCAGATGTCCAGTGCATGTTTAGGTAGAGACCTAGCATTAAAGTATAAGCATTTTAATTCCAGCTGATTATTAGTGGAAGATAAATGATGATCAGTTGAGAGTTGTTCCATGCATGACCATCGGCATGAGCGACAAGAAATAGGTCCATAGGCTAGGCCAGGGCCCGTTTGGATACATGGGAGAGATCTAACACCCATGGTAGCTTTATAGAGAGCTAGTAGGTCGCTATGTGTATAACAGGTAGGTTTGGCCATGTGTGAGCTAGGTCCTGTAGGGGGTATAGCCCCTAGTCCCGGTCGGTCGCGGACGGGCGCAGACGGGCTTGCCTTAGGCGCGCCTTCGGCGCGCAAACGTCGCGCCCGCTGCGCTCGCCCGCTGCGCTCGCCCGCTGCGCTCGCCCGCTGCGCGACCGAGGATTGCACATATTTTATGTTGCTTGGGGATTGTGGGACGGGGGGGCGTGTCCTGAAGGGGGCGTGGCCTCCGCTCGTGGCGGGAGGGCGCGAGGGGGAGAATGCGAGTGGCGTCAGCGCTGGCTCCGCTGCGACCACAACAGTTAGATCCGGTAAGTTTTAGTTGCACACAAGTAATCTGTGACAATGGTTTCCTTAAAATACAAATAATCAGTGACACAAAAACAATTTTAAAACAATCGGTCCTACTCCCGGCTTTCCGCCTCAGGAGTCCGCTTTTAATCTTTGCTAAGTTCCCTGACACGGCGCCTTATATGCGCGGGTGTTTGGGGTATACCCCAGCAGAGCCAATAGCAAAGCCAACTCCCAATCAGGATGTACTAGGATATAAGAAGTCATATCCAATCTTTACAAATGCATCCAAGCAAAACAAACCATTCGGAACATGGCACATAAAGGGAACTACCATATCCTTACCAGCCATACCAGTAGGGGTCCACCCACGGTGTCCGAGTTGTTCAGGAACCAAAAAAGGTCTCCACATGAGCAGGAAGATGGACATCGAGAGGTACATCACAGCAATTATGAAGAGTTCTCAAAGGGAAGATTACAAACACCAACAGAAACCCAAATGAAAAGTCCCCCTCAAGACCCACTTAAAGAGCACATTACAAAGAAATGACATACTCGTAGGCCGCGATGGAAAATATTCCACATTTGTTTCACAGAAGTAAGGTACGGAAGACCATAATTCAGCCTCTGTATAAATCGAAGGCTAGGCATGACATACTCAACCGGGCAAACCTATGAGGCTCTTCCAACATATGCGTTTATTGATAGGAATAACAAGTGGAGATATGGTCACTATGCTATTTGTACCCAAGGAGAAAAGTAACAGCCAAGATGGCACCATTGTAATTTGGAAGAATCACTTCTCTTCATAAGCAGCCCTCAGTGAAAAAGAAAGCTTTGAAAATTAGGGCATAGAAATAGACGAGTGCAAAAACAGTATCCTCATATTATAATTCACCCAACGAATACTCTAAAAAGTTCAGAGAAGGGCAGAGAAAATTTGAAAAGTGTATTGAAAGGAACAGCAAAGACACAATTATTTCAGAACTACGACAACTTGAGTAGATCAGTAAGACCCCAGGAAAGTATGATCGAAAATAGAGCAGTAACACGTGAAGTATTTCAAAAACCTAAAAGGAGGGAGCTGTAAAAACCACAGTTGATGGACAGAATGCAGAACAATGTCATACATTCACCCCAGTACAGAGATCTGGGCCTAAATCCATTGTTTTTTTGCTCACCATGCCATTCCAGTTTGAACCTAACTATATGCAAATCAGCCTTGACACTGTACCCCGTGGGAACAGTCCAGCCCGAACGACCAAGCCATGTCTTTCCTGGACCGGAATCAAGCATCCTAGGACCGGTTTCTGGCTTTCAGCCCTCATCAGCCTGGATAGCTTGACTCCAGTGGTGTGGAGAGCCTGGGACTCACGTCTGAGCATACCCAGCCCACTCGGGGTGACAAATGACAAAAGAACAATTGATGGACAGAATGCAGAACAATGTCATACATTCACCCCAGTACAGAGATCTGGGTCTAAATACATAGTTTTTTTGCTCACCAGGCAGAGAGACAGTGTACGCCGCTTATCATTCCTGACACCAGGGAGGCCACACAAGAACTGTGTAACTTCAAACAAACAAGGGGCATAGAGACTGGAATCCAAAGAACCAATAAAGTCACTCAATCGAGCATTAAAATGATATCGTGGAATGTTACCGATATTCAGAGAGCACTCAAGCACGATTCGGCCAGGAAGATGTTGCAAGAAGGGGACAATGTAGGACATTGAATGTCTACAAGAAGCTTGGGCAACAAAGCCCAAGTATTTAGAGGGTTTTGCAGGCTTTCACAAACCGCCGGCCAGACACCAACGATATGGTAGACCGTCTGGTGGAATCTCGACTTATATAAAACATGCAGAAGAACTCACAACAAGAAAAATAAAAACAGACTCGGAAATATTGCAGGCGCTCATAGTGGGACAAAAAGAGGACAAGTAAGGAAGATCTTCGCTGCTATTAATAAATGGGCACCTTGTGTGATTTTAATCTTCATTATCTAGGAACAGAGAATAGTGGAACAACGCATCTAACAGGCTCAGAAAAAAAGTCAACTACTTTTTACAAAACTACAACTTTATGTTTGCTGAGGCATTAAATATAAACTCAAACTCAAACTCACCAGAAATGTTTACATATAAAAATTGAACAATTGATGACATCTTC